>NC_142001.1:18971681-19111681 GCF_049901715.1 Pseudonaja textilis
TCTCCCCCTCTGTTTTTCTTTTCTTTTTCTCTTCTCTCCCCCCCTCCCCCCCCCAATTCCAATGGCATAAATGATATTATGACAAATTTCAATGAGTTTGGAGAACGGAGGAGGCAAAATAATGATGAATGATCACAATTTCCTGCAAAGGGAAATGCTGCTTGCTATGCTGAAAACTTTGGTTAGAGAACACCACTGTGATAGCAAAGTGGAATGCTGAGCCAATCAGTCCCACTACGAAACCTCTGATATCTGAGGCTGGATCCTGGTTTCCTTGCAAGTAATCTCTGTTTTCCTTTATTCCTCCTCGCTGTCAGAACTGATAATGTCCTTCAAAAAAAATTCAAGCATTTAATTAATGTTCTATATTTTAACTGTATAAAAATCCTGCTAAGTTTTCAGTTGGGTTGTCTGGTTTTCTGACCTTTTCATCTTATTGTCTTGGTCCTTTTAAGGTGTCGAGCTAAAAATCTGGAGACTGTGAATTCTAGTTGCACCTTGAACATAAAGCCAGCTGGGTGACCTTGAGCCAGTTCACTTTCTCTCAGCCCTAAGAAGAAGGCAATCCACATCTGAAAAACTAAGAAACTAAGAAAACTGCAAAGACTAGTCCAGGCAATCTCTGGGGATTGGATAAAAACTGAATGAGGGAAAAATGGGATAGATAACTTCTCATTATTATTTCTATACAATGGCAGAGAAAAAAAAAATGGAAATATAAGGGCCAGGTCTTCTGAATGCCCCAAATAGATTGTATTTCAACTTCCACAATCCTACAATCAAAATGGAGGAAGGTAGTTCCCATGTAGCGTTTACTGTCATAAACCGAGTTGGAATTACAGGTTATTCAACAGCAAAACAAAACAAAACAAAGCCTTCAGACTTAATTGACCTACATTACATTTACATAGAAATTTAAATAAATTGTCTCGTTACTGGGAACACAATGAAATTAATGCTTCCTTTAAACATATGTTTCTATAGTGTTTTATAATTGTTCCATTTCTGGAATACATTATTACAAGTAATAACTCAGCTTTGAGGCAAGATTTAATCTTTAAATGCTCATATTCTGTTGAACTATGTACCTATTGCCTGGAAATAGACATCTGGACAAAGAAAGTGAATTTTTTTCTACCTTACAAATAGCTGAAAGATATTCTTCAATATTTATAAGTCCAAATTACTCAGTGGATAGGAAAATTGCTTTTATTAGCAATTTATGAATGGATCTCATGTGGCTATAGATTAGCTATGAATAATTAGAATAAAATATTTTATTCTATTTTTTGAAATGCTTATTGATCTTTTACATTGCATATTTATCCAAGTTTTATATGTTTTTGTTTCTTTTTAGTTTTCTTTAAGGTTTATTTTTTTAACTTGGGTATAACTTTCTTCATTGTTCCTTTTTTTTTCTTCTGCTTGTCTTTCATATTCAGTTAATATTTTTTTTAAAACTGGAGAATGCATTGAGAGTTCCTCTCAAAGTATCCTGGAAATAACTACTATCCACAAATTCTTGTATAAACAGAATACTGTCAAGCCTTCATAGTATTTTTAGATTCTGTCCCATTGGTCAAATATTACAGCTGACCCATAGTTAGATGGCATGTTTTGTGGTGTTAGACTTCTGCAGTGAACATTATTATGGAAAGTCATAGGAGGTAGATCATTCAGCCACTCTTTACTTTCAACTCTTTTTCTTGGAGGATTAGACAAATGACCACGTTCAAGTTGTACCAATTCTGCTGACCAGTAAAGTTAGTAGAGTCCCGTCTGCAACTCAGTGTGTTTGGTGCTGAATGGGTTAAATGACTGAGTCAATTGACCCCCATTTTGTTTTTCCCACAATGCACTTACCCTTCCATTTAACAAGTTAAACTTGTTATAGAAACAGGTCTGCAGTATGAATGAAGGCTGATTAAAGTGAATTTGCACTCTCCGTGGTGCTGAAATTCAACTACACACACATTGGTGTAGGGGCTCCTGCTTGGCTGGGGGATAGACTACACACACACACACACACACACACACACACTGTAGCTGGAATTGAAAGAGAGATGGTCTTTCTTCCTTCAGAAATCAGAACAGGAAGAGTTTGCGTGTTGTAAGGGCGGGGGCGATTTGGGGGTGTTTGATGTCAAATCTCATGCTGTTGACTGGAGAATTATTCCAGGGGAGTTTGAAAGGGGTTGAAATGGATGACGGCCTCTTTGGCCTCACCAAATGGCTGCCGTGACACAAACCAAGGCATTCTTGAATGAAAAGTATAATGGGATGGTTAATGCTTTTAGTGGCCTGCTGCTGCTGCTGCTGCTGTTGTTGTTTTCCTTCTGCCAACCACAAACAAACAAGCAAGCAAGCAAGCCAAAATGAAAACCAGCTAAGTGAAAGCATTTCCATCTGGGATTCCAGCTGCTTCCGTGGCGCAGATATGAAAGATCCGTTCCCCAGGACTGCTAAATTGTCTCCCCTGTCCTGGAGATAGGCAAGCTTATCTTCCGAATGCAGCAAGACAAGAGCGTTTCCCCGTCAAGGAATTCTCCCTCTTGCAATTACATCTGAACTTTTGAATTGAGAAGCCCCTCTGGCACGCCCTTGACCTTGGGATCCCCAGGGTCTGTGTGTTGGAGGACAGAATCAGAATGCAGAAGGGAGGAGGGAATTTCGTGGTTTTCTTCCTCCTCTTCCTGTTCTCCTCCTCCTCTTCTCCACTTGTCTTTCTCCTCCTCTTCTCCTTCTCCTTCTTTTCTTCTTCCCCTCCTCTTCTTCTCCTTCTCCTTCTCTTCTCCTCAACTTCTCCTCCTCCTCCGTTCTCCTTCTCCTCTCCTTGCCTCCTCCCTTCCCCTTCCCATCCCTTCTCCTCTCTCTTCTTCTCTTCTTCCTCTCCTCCTCCTCCTTGTTTTCTCTTCCTCCTCCTCTTCTCCTTTCCTTCTCTTCACCTCAACTTTTTCTTCTCCATCTGTTCTCCTCCTCTTCTTCTCTCCTTCTCCCTTCCCCTCCCCATCCCTTCTCTTCTCTCTTCTTCCCTTCTTCCTTCTCCTTTAAACTTTGCTCCTTTATTATCCAAACTGTGCGCTGACAAAATAAGGATAAAACCCAGAAAGTTCATCACAGGTCTCAGAGGAAATGAACAAATGTGTTTTTTTAAAAAAAACTTCAACCAAGAATGAGAAAAAATTGGGATGGACTTCTTTCAGAATTCTATCATCTATCTATCATCTATCTATCTATCTATCTATCTATCTATCTATCTATCTATCTATCTATCTATCTATCTATCTATATCTATCTATCTACCTATCTATCTATCTATCTATCTATCTATCTATCCTATTCTCTCCTCTTCTCTTCTCTTCTATTCTTGTTGTACCCTATGATTATCATTAAGTGTTGTACCTGATGATTCTTGACTCTGATGAATGTATCTTTTCTTTTATGTACACTGAGAGCATTTGCACCAAGACAAATTCCTTGTGTGTCCAATCACACTTGGCCAAGAAAGAATTCTATTCTATTTTAAATATGTGTGCACATTGTTAATGTTTGTGGCATGATCGGAGGTGAGTTCAGGGTCTCTTCCATTGCATTTCTCGAAGGTAACTATGGATGACAATTTTAGTTACTAGGTAACAAAGACCAGGATAGCCTATAAAAAGACCTAATCAAGTACAACAATAACAGCAGTTGTGATTAAATTATGCTAGCATCTTGGGTTTCTGTGTAACTCTGCACACCTTTGTTCTGCTTCAACAAAGAGAATGTGGATCGTATTGTGATGCTTTGGTGGGAACAAGGCCAGAATATGAATATAAATAGAGAAAGGATTTTTTTTTTCCCTCTAAAGTTATGACATTGAAGCGTATCTCTTCTGTTTCTGAATTTCTTCTTAGAGGAAGGAGTGTAATAACATAGATGCTATTTTAAAAAGAAAAGGTAATGGATTCTTCTTCACTCTTAATGAATACAATCGTTAATTAAATTTGCAATTCTAGAATTGTTTTTAACATGTTTATTTATTCTTGATCACCAGATTTACGAGTTGACAAAAAGTCACTTGCAAAGTTGACTTGAAGTTTCTGACAACTTTGAAACAGACCTGGTCTGCCGCAGCAATTTTTCCATTTCATCTGCCACACAGTATTGGGGGGGTGGGGAGGACTGGGATGACCGACCAGACAATCCACCATCCTGTGGGAACCAAGGTCATGTCAACAGATGCCGGCCAGAGACTCAGAGGAGTTATCAAGGAACCACCAGAACACCTAATTGGACAACTCCTGTAACAATAGGGGAGGGAATCAAATTATCAGGCATTTCAATAAAGAATCACTTATTCTTTCATTTAAACCGAATCCACGGGAAATAGTTTTGCTTTCGTCTGTGCCGAGACGAAGTACTCGATAAAACAGTTCTTTGAGAGAATTGCAAACCTCAGAGTGCTGAATTGGTTGGGTTTGTTAATCTGAACCCTGACATTAAACCAACTCTATTTCCTGCGGTTTCAGTATAATGAAAGAATAAATGGTTTTGCAAAATTATGAAGCGTTGGGCTCTCAAACACATCATCCTTGAATGACATGGTTTGTAGAAATTGTAGTCTAACACAAGGGGAAACCACCAGCGCTGTGACAGCTGTTTGAATTGATGGGAAAAGAGACATGGGCTTGCAATCAAGCCATTCCCAGTTTGGCTTTATTTATTTTATTACACTGGGGGGAAAAGAAAGAAAATTAAAATCCCGTCATGTAAAATCCACTCTTGTGACTGGAATGTTGACCCAGCACATTATATGGGTCAGCATCATTTTTTTTTTCCAACAGGTATTGACTGTTCATATTTCTCTCTATTGTCAGCATATAGTCATCAAACATAAGCACATTAATTAATAAGTTATGCACCAGTATATATTATTGCTAGCCTATAATGCCAATCATTGGTACAGCAGCCTAGAAATGGAACTCTCGCCTCACAATCAGGAGGCTGTGAATTAGGTAGAGGCAGATATTTCTCTCTCTGGGCACACTGAGAATATATCTGCTGAACAAAACTCCGCACTGGGGACAGGAAAGGCATCCGGTCAATAAACACTCAGCTCCATTCAGTTGCCAAGACTCCAACCCGCAAGGGATTATGGAGTCATTAAAAGAAGAAGATGATGATATAATGCCAACCATTCTATCGTGCCACAATACGGTGGGAATGAACTCTCTTATGACAGAGAGGCAGAACAATATGCTGAGGAAGATTCCACCTTAGGCAGCACACAGGTAAGGACCACCTTGAATATTTTGAAGGAATGAGAAATTCTGGTTTTCCATCTGAAGTGAGGGAGACAGTCACTCTGGTGTAAAAAGCACTAGCGGGGATAATACAGTAAGGGATCAGCTTTGCTAGAAGGTTTTTTTTTTTAAAAAAAAGTAGAAGAAGTCAGAGAGATCTGCAGGGGTGACCCTGAGCAATATGCAGAAACAGCTCCAAAACCATGTGTTAAATCTGGGAAACAAAGACAACATGACACGGAAGCTCAGTCTGGCTGCAATCTTAATTCACTGGGGTATAAAAAGGGGGCAAAGGGAAAACTCCGTCAAATTTTCAAAATTGCCCTTCGAGGCAATCCAGGTGAGGATTCAGGCTCCACTCAACCATCTGGAACTATGCTTCATCCAAAGGTCCCTTCCAACTCTGTTATTCTATATAAGTGCTAATTGCTATTCACTAACTATATCTCAAAGACCATGTAATTACTACGTTGACCTGGTAGGGAAAGATTAAATAACCACTAGGTCATCCAGATGAGTTTATCATTCCAAGGACAAGTTGCAATCTTGTATTGTGTTTGTCTCTTTCCTTGTCTTTGCAATGTACTAGGCCAAAAGTTGTACAACTCCAGTTCTGCTTTTGCTCAGGGCTGCTCAGCAAGATGCTGATTTTTTTTTTCTGCTAGGAGCCTGATGTACACTGTTTTGTTGGTTGCATGCCTAATTAACTGATGTTGTATCTTCAAAGTGATTCGGTTGCTTTAGGCGAGCTGGGTTTTGGCTACCACAACTGGCACGGATAAGAACTGCTAGCAAACAACTCCAAGTCAGTATCTTGTTGCAGAGTCTTTGTAAGCAGGGGAGGTTGTTGGGGGGGGGGAGGGGGGGGAGGAGGGGATTGACATCCACTCAAGTTCCCAGAGGCTTCGTTGGCTTTTAATTAATCTGATTATTCTTAACAGATTTTCTAAATACAAGAAATTGGAGATGGCACTTGACTTGGAATTAACTCTCACACTAATGAATACAACAAATGTGACTGCAGCAAATATTGCTCAATGTGAATTAAGCAGAAAAGTTGTCGAATTAGGAAAGGGTGGAAAGATTAATCGATGAAACAAAAGCTGAGGATCTCTTTTATTTTTCCAATCTGTAGAAATCCTTCCGATTTAAAGCAGGGGTCTCCCACCCCTGGGCTGCAGATTGGCACTGGTTCGCGGCCCACAGCCTGACAGGAACTGGGCCACACAAGCAAGCTAAGCCCTATCCACACACATGTAGAATCCAGGCAGCTGTTCTGACCCAACCTGGTTCCAAGAGAGCAAACACAAGACAAAGGCAGCAGCCCCCACCTTTTAAGGTTTCATTCACCAATTCTGTTTCTTCACAGCAAAAGGCTGCTTCCAACTAATTTAGCTCCAACAAGGAAGAGCCTTGCCAAGTTGTTTTTCAAGGCTGCCAAAACCCCACAGATAAGAAATAGTTTACAAGAGTTTTCAAATGCTAACTATAATGTCCACGAGGCTGAGTTTCAGAGCGTCTTTGCCTTCTGCAAAGAACGCTTCTTCAAACCTGGCTTTTATTCTCTTGAAGGAGGGGCCATTACCTTGCAGCAGCCTTACTCCTGAGTTGCCCCTGTTCTTGTAGCTGCTCTTTCCTATGACCAATCCTGCACGCATGCGCGCTTGGCACAGGCTCCTCAGGAACCTCCTTATCACTGCTGCCAGCCCCCACAATCTCTGAAAGCAGCAGTCCACTCCCTAATGGTCCTGGCCCCTCATCTGAATCATTGCTCTCCTCAACCGTCTGCATCTGCTGCCGGCTAACCACAACAGCAGCATACAAATCTACATCATTCCCAGTCCGTGGAAAAGCTGCCTCCACAGCACTATCTCTGGCACCCAAAAGGTTGGGGTCCATAGGCTTCTGAATCTATTCAAGGCATATCTTTTTCTAAATTTATGATAACGGTATATCATCAGCGTGAACAGCTGGTCAAGTATCTTGGAGAAACAATATGGCAATTACAATCAGAGAAGTGTTTAGTAGTTTCATTCTCCCGTGTGTATGTGTGTGTGTGTGTGTGTGTGTGTGTGTGTGTGTGTATTGAACACCACATTTCGAAAACAGCAGGCATCGATGTATTATTGTGATTCTGAAAATTGTGGCTTTGTTCCCAGAATGGGCCAATGAAATGGAGTAAAGTGGATAATGCATGCTCCAAAAATGACTCAGTTGAGCCACTCAAATAGATATATTCACAAACAATCCAGAAGTTAAATTAATTTCAAGAAGTCAACTAAATCCTTCCCTATTGTGAACTGCTGACCAGAGGAGAAATTCATTTTGTCTTCTCTAATCAAGGCAAAGTCCTAGAGAGGTCATGAAAAAAAGGACATATCTAGACACTCTGCCTCTATGCCTGTAGTTTCAATCGCTATCTCAAAACTACACATAGGGTACAATTAGGCTAAGAGAGGGTAGCTGGTGTGCTTAACTGTCAAACCCTGTGTATGACCCTAAGACTCTGATTCTACTAATTTCTTTTTTTCTCTCTCTTTTGGAGGAAAATAAAAATAAAAAGACAGGAAATGGGAAGCAAAATGGCCCTTCCCAAAAGTGGTGGGAAAATTAAAACACGATCATAACATGGTGGACTTCAACATCCCTTGACATGTGCTACAGAAGAATTGGTCAGCTGAAATGCCATTTGTGCTTGGGAATAAGGTTTACATTAACCTGTTTTTTCTCAGACTGCCCTAACCGACCCTTAATGCACAATTTTAATGTACAATTTTAAAATTTTTATCTACGCAATGAAAAACGTTGGTGGTGCAATTCATTTTATCTGTATATGAAATGCCAACATTTCTAATGTTGCACTTTTGCACAAGTTCACCAAATGAAGACTCAGTCATCCTTCCAAAATGTTCAACTTCTCCAACTGAAGTTTTGCATTAAGCAGGGAAAAGGAAAGATACAATGAGTAAGGGGATAAAATTACATCCAAAGCAAGTAAGCAAGCTTTTACAAGAGAAATTTGGTAAACAAAAAAAAAAAAAAACCCAAACTCATAGATTTGGAAGAAGCCTAACCATTTTTGGAGCCTATTCACACTCTTTTGGCTTTTACAAGCAATCTTTTGTTGCTTGATGGAAGATAGAGTGGTAATTTCAGTTTATTAGCAAACATTTCAGGAAAAAAAAATATCGATAGTGGCCGTATTGTTCTTGACATCTACAAATGTACAGATTAAAGGCTGGTTGAAAACAGCCCTTGATGTGACAAAACACAATGGTTTTGAAAGAGACATTGTGTTAAGTGATGGCAGAGAGGGTATTTCATGTTAAACTGCCTAGAAGGTAATAATACACTATAAGGTATTGTAATGATCCTATTGAATCTTCATCACAACATTCATTGCTTTTGTGCTCTTTGATGAAGTCTCTTTTCTCACTCATGGCTATTTTATGGGATTCTGTTCTTTAAAAGAGAAGGGATGGAGGACATTGGTTCACACAATGGCAGGTATAGAATGGAGATTGGATGCTTGGGTGGATGCAATTATCCTTTCTTCAAGGTAACTCAAAATGTAAACTCAATAAATATAGCTCGATTAATTTGAGACCTCTTCAGCCCATGGAACCTGTGTTCTGGATTGCTACTGCATCCCAAATTGCTGCTCACATTTCTTAATTGTTGTCTTAAAATTAAATGAAATGGGAAGGGGAAGGAAGAAAGAAATCTAGATTAAGGGAAGATGTCTTTGGTTTCACAACAGTGGTAGGATTCAATTTTTTTTTTTACTACCGGTTCTGTGGGCGTGGCTTGGTGGGTGTGGCATGACTTGGTGGATGTGGCAGGGGAAGGATAATGTATAATCCCCATTCCCTCCCACCCCACTAACCTGCACTGGACCCAGCTGTTTGTCCTCTTTCTCATCAGCCACCTCCAGTCCTGGGATCTGTTGACTCTCCATCTGAGGGCTGATGGATGACCCAGACTCCATCTCTCTCTCTCTCTCTCTCTCTCTCTCTCTGTCTCTCTCTCTCTCTCTCTCTCTCTCTCTCTCTCTCACACACACACACACACACACACACACACACACACACCTCTATTCCCTCTTCCTCCTATGAGCTCTCAGGGTTGCCTTGATGCTGACCTCTGACTCCCATGCCACCTCCTCATTGGATCCGATGGCTGGAGGGCAAGGGTGGGATATGACAGGGTTAACTTCTGGTTCAGGATTTACGAGCTTCCCTGTATGCTGTGAGCCACGCGCCTGTAAATCATCATCAGCATGCTGTGTGCAGAGATGCAGCCTTTGAAACAGCCCTCTTTTCCTGCTTTTTTAACTGCAGCTGTGCCTCATTCGGCATAAGTTGAAAAATCAGGAAATAAAGATCAAGAGTGGTGGGCTAAAACATCAGTAGACATAGAACCGATTCTATGTCTGCTGCTCTTCAGAGCTACCGGTTCTACAGAGGTGGACAGAACCGGTAGAAACCCACCCC
This sequence comes from Pseudonaja textilis, assembly GCF_049901715.1. Classification (NCBI taxonomy): domain Eukaryota; kingdom Metazoa; phylum Chordata; class Lepidosauria; order Squamata; family Elapidae; genus Pseudonaja; species Pseudonaja textilis. Next base: position 18,981,460 of record NC_142001.1, read on the forward strand.
TGCTGGAAGGGCCGACGGCCGACGGCCAACAGAAAGCATGAAAATGCAAGTAGATAAATAGGTACCATTCTGACCACATGACTGTGGAAATGTCTTCAGACAGTGCTGGCTCAATGACCTTGAAATGAGCATCCATCCTTAGTGTTAACAATGACTAGCAGAGTAAAATCCACAGGTATTCCTTGACCTTTACATCAGTAGAATCTTGCAAGTCTAAAAGTACAAATTTCATGTCATCTCCTTTACAGTCCCAGAAACTAGGGAGTGTCCTTCCTGAGTCTTTTGTTCTGCCCACTGTCCAGCTGTGGGTTATGCTCTCTCTTATCTAACTGTTCCCTTGCAGCATCTCTTCCTGAGGTCTTACCATTACACCGATTTACTACTTGGAGAAAATAGATAATAGTATTTCAAACAAAATGAAATTGTCCCACTTGTTTTATTCCTTCCAGTTGTGGATCAAGCAAACCAGTTTGGCTTAAACTTGCTAAGGGAGACCTAGTTTTCATTCTTGCCTCTAGTTATAAATGAGTGGCCTTGGATTTCAGGGTTTCTTTAAGCAAATCAATTGGGATTTGTTGGCTGACATCTTTTTATCCTTGACAAATTCTTTGCTGGAGTTTCACTGAGGCTCAGCGTACGTTTGTTAATCTTTGATAGGAAACCGAGTTTCCGTGAAGAAATTTGGTATTCAGTTGCCTAAAGTCCTTTTGAAACAAAACAACATTTTGTGTGGCAGTGGGGGAAAATACCTGAGTTAACTATAAGGTATGCAGGAAGATTGGGTCTGTCACATTTAAAATCATATTGGGCTGCCTGCTATTTAGCTTGGATGAAAGAGTGGATTTTACTAAGAAATAGAAGGCTATTAAAATCAGAAGGTCTTGATTTGAGATTTGGGTGGCATAGCTATCTGTGTTATGATAAAGCTAAGGTTCATGCAGATTTCAAAAATCCTTATATCAGCTGGGCCACTCTTGGAGAATGGAATAAAATACAAATCTAGGTTGTGTCCAAAAACACCTGTTACTCTCAGCACAAGAAACATTTGATAGGGGAAGAATGATAATATGAATGGTTAATTATTTTGATACACTAGAAGAGGATTGCACAATTCTGGAGAGAGTTGATTAGAAAAACTTCCACCCAGTTTATATGTTGTTCCCATTTTATTAGGGTTTTGGGGGGTGAACTTTAATGTTTTCAATTGTAATGTTTAATTATTTTAATGCCTTAATGGTTTATATTGTTTATATTATTGTTTTAACATGTTGAAAGCCACCCAGACAATCAGATGGGCAGTATATAAATTTAATAAATAGATGTATTTAATACATAATGCAATCAACTAATATTGTTGGCAAATATATGGGAGGTTGTGGTCCTTTTGAAGAGCAAATTTAAATGCCAGGCAAGAAAAATTTGTACAGCAAATAAACACAAATGACTTGTGAAACCCTGTTTAAAGCAAACCTTCAATGAAAGCTTAATGTCGTGAAAAGAGACATCTGCACCCTTACCAGTTTCATTTTGCTGGACTATTGGCTCAAAATAAGGATTCAATGGGATTGTATAATGGGCTGACAATGCCAAGCAACAAATAAGAAAAGGAGGGAAAGAAAGAAAGAAAGATCTATAGGGATTGATGAAGGGATGGGTCTGAAAATAACTGGGGAATCAATGAGGTGGAAAGTTATAAGGATGATGTTCCAGATGGTAAAAGCTGCTGTGATGGCTTCAGATACTCAAAAGCATTAAGTTTAAAAGAAAATAGAGACAGAATGAAAATGAGAAAGAGAAAGGGAGAGGGAGAGAGGGAGAGAGATGAAGAAAGTAAGAGGGAGGGAGAAACAGAGAGAGAGAGAAGGAGAGGGAGAGAAAGGAGAGAGAGGGAGAAAGGGAGAGAGGGGTGAAGAAGGAGAGAGGGAGAGGGGAGAAGGAGAGGGAGGGAGGGTGAGGGAGATTAACAGAGTAAAAGAGAGGGAGAAAGAGAGAGACGGAGAAAGAGGGAGAGAAAGGAGAGAGGGAGCAAGAGAGCAAGAGTCTGGTTATCGACTATTGAAGCATTTTCGTATCCTATAATATACAAAAAGGAACAAACAGTTAGATATGGTGAAATATTGAATGAAAAGGGTGAACTCAACTCTATACAAAAACTAGAGGAACAAGGTATAAAGATGAATTGGTTTACATATGCGCAAATACATTCAAGGTATGATAAAGATTCTAAAACAGAAGGTTTCTATGATAAACTGACTGACTTAGATAAGATTTTGACAGGTACTGATGAAAAGGTGATTAAAAAATTGTATGGATATTTATTAGAAATTAAACTAGAAGAAGAACAAGTTAAAGAAACTATGATTGCTTGGGGGAAGAATTTTGGATCTGGGATTGATTTAGAGAAATGGCAAAAATTGTGGTCTCAAAATTATAAAATGACAATGTCAACAGCATATAGAGAAAATTTGTATAAAATGTTTTACAGGTGGCATTTCCCCACCACAAGAATAGCAAGAATGTTCAAGAATAAATCCGAAAAATGTTGGAAATGTCATCAGACACCTGGCTCATATTACCTTATGTGGTGGACTTGTGAGGATGCTAAAAAATACTGGACTAAAATCCACATGTGGTTGGAAAAAATGACAAAAAAAACATATAGACTTGAAACCAGAGATATTTTTATTGGGAATTTTACCTGAAATATATAGTAAAGACTTGAAATACCTGATTGTAAATGTATTAACAGTGGCTAGGATTGTATTTGCTAAAAACTGGAAAAATGAGAAAATACCATCACAGGAGGAAATCATTAAGAAAATATTGGAATGTGCTGAAATGAGTAGATTGACATTTGAAATTAGAGAACAAGAGGATAAACAATTTTATAAAATTTGGGATCTTTTCTATCAATGGTTAGACAATAAAGTACAGTAATGAATTATGTAGACTTTTAGAAAATAATAAATATACAAAGATGTACTTCTTTCTTATTATATCTACAAAATGATTTTACGATAGATTTGGGATGGTAGTATGAACTGTTATAAGATCTAAGTAAATTATGGTTATCTTGTAAAACATGAATGAATAAAAGTATAGTCAAATGATTGATTAATAATGATACTAAGGTATTTAATTTTTGATTGACAACATGAGATTATATGTAATGTAATTGTAATTGAAGACTACGAAATGGAAGCGCAAAACAATTTGTAAACCAACCGGCACACTGTATGTTTTTATGTTTTGTTTATGTTTGTTTTTAAAAACCAATAAAATTTGGAAAAAAAATAATATATATAAAAAAAACCCTCCTAATTAAAGGAAGACGTGACCCTGGTCAACACTAGCATGGCATCATTCAATCAAGCGCACCAAGTGGGCACATCTATATATTTGCATGAGCAGAGAGGGGAAAAATAATAATAATCTAAAAATACTTTCACAAAAGGGAAGAAAGGTTGTACGGCGTATATAACCTGATGCCAACTCCAATTATAGGTTTCAGCTGAGACTGTTATGATCCTGATTGGAGCAACACAGATGTGAGAGTTAATGGTGGGAAGCGCAGGGCTCAGCTTTCCACTTGTGAGTAGCGGAATGGATGGGTAGCAAATGTGGAGGCATTTCAATAGGAAAGGTGAAATTCCTGGAAAAGCACATTGGTGTGTTCCTTGTTTAGATTAGGATGTGTGTGTGAGTGTGTGCATATGTGTGTGTGTGTGTGTGTATATATTATTTATATATTATTTCCTCCCCTCTGCTCATATATTTACGTGTGTGTGGAGGTGTGTGTGTGTGTGGGGGGTATGGTCATGTGGCACTGTTGTCATGATATCACAGAGCACTGTTACCTTCTCATTTATCTACTTGCAGAAGGAAGGACAGAAGGAAGGATAGAAGGGAGGGAGGGAAGGAGGGAGAGGGAGTGAGAAGGAAGGAAGGAAGGAAGGAAGGAAGGAAGGAAAGAAGGGAGAGGGAATGAAGGAAAGAAGGAAGGGAGGGAGGGAGGGAGGGAGGAAGGAAGGAAGGAAGGAAGGAAGGAAGGAAGGAAGGAAGGAAGGAAGGAAGGAAGGAAGGAAGGAAGGAAGGAAGGAAGGAAAATTGGTTCCTGGATATCTGAATGAATGGATTAGATTATTGGATTCTGTATCTCAGATCTCATATGAATTTTCTCAGCAGCTTCAGCAGAAGATTGTTGACACATGAGATTAAACCTGTCACAGACCATGAAAGGATTAGAAAATGGCTTCATGAATCAGTATTCAACTCAAAGGGACGTTACCAGTGCAAGAAAGAAAGAAAGAAAGGAAGGAAGAAAGGAAGAAAGGAAGAAAGAAAGAAAGAAAGAAAGAAAGAAAGAAAGAAAGAAAGAAAGAAAGAAAGAAAGAAAGAAAGAAAGGGAAAAAAAAAACACCATCTCAATCTAAACTGTCCTCATTCATTTATTCGAGACCTACTAACCCAATTAACCTGAAACGGAGCTTCAAAGCAGCCGTGGCTCCTTGGTGTGTTTTCAAATGGCCATTGAAGTCATAGTAAAACAAAGCAGAACAAATGATAGTAAAGCAAGTGTTTCTTAATGGCCTCTCTCTTAAATGCCAGAAAGGGAAGTCGAGTTTTCTCTTCACTTGTAAAGTAATTCAGATTTTACAGGGAAGGAGAAATGTAGGCCCAGGGCTGGGTTGCTGGCGGGGGAGGGGGGTTCATAGGGGTTCCGGAGAGCTAAGATTCTGTGCAATTCGGAGAAGCCCCAAATCCCACTCCTGGCTGGCCCTGCCCATCCCACCCCTCCCCTCCCAGGAGTCCCCCATGTGGCCCGTTTTGGCTGCAGGTAAGTGCAGAGCGCACATGGAGGCTCAGGGAGGATGAAAAACGGCCCTCCTGGAAGTCCGGGAAGGCCGGAAATGGGCCTGTTTCCAGCTTCCAGAGAGCCTCCGGAACCCAGGAAGGCCGTTTTCACCCTCCCAGAGGCTCAAGGAAAGCCTCAGGAGTCCGGGATGGGGAAAAATGTCCCTACCGCTGTGGTGCAGGAGGCCAACTAGGCCACGCCCACCATAGCCACGCCCACCCAGCAACCAGGCAGAGAAAACCCTTTGCTAAAATTTTTGAAGCCCGCCCCTGTGTAGGCCGCACCTACCAGAGAAATATCAAAGGTGGTTCCAAAGCAAAGGAGTATCCGGGCTTACTCCAAGGAGCCCCGGATACAACTCAGGTTTATTCTGTGTGACATATTGAAACAGAAGCTTCCCCTCTACTGAGAGGTAATTAAGATGTAAAGAAGGCATTGCTTAGAGGAGGTTTTGCAACGCGGCGGGGTTAGCGTGGAATTGCACACTTCGGGAAAGGAGGTTAATTAATATGGATTTTAAATCGTGACAAACCGAGTTGAGGCAATTACTTTTGTAGTGTAGCTCTGTCATTGTAAGGGACACTTGCATCCAAATCTTTGGGACAGAACAATCAGTTTTGACATTCGTTCCTCTGTTTGGCCGTCCTTTTGCCTAGCAATTTCGACTTCAAAGGCATTTCAGATGTGGGCAGATGTGGCTGAAAAGGAAGAGAGAGAAAGAAGAAGACAGAACCAAACTTCCTTCCTTCCCTCCCTCCCTCCTTTCCTTCCTTCTTTCCCTTCCTTGCTCCCTTTTTCCCTTCCTTCCTTCCTTTCCTCCTCCTCCTCCTTTCCTTCCTTCCTTCCTTCCCTCCCTTCTTTCCTACCGTCTCTCTCTCCTTTCCCTTCCTTCCTTCCCTTCTTTGCTCCCTTTTTCCCTTCCTTCCTTTCCTCCTCCCTCCTCCTCCTTCCTTCCTTCCCCCTCCCTTCCATCCATTCTTTCTTCCATCCCTCCCTATCTCTCTTCACCACCCCTCCCTTCCTTTCCTCCCCCTCTTCCTCCTCCTTCCTTCCTTCCTTCCTTCCTTCCTTCCTTCTTTCCTTCCTTTCTTTCTTTCTTTCTTTCTTTCTTTCTTTCTTTCTTTCTTTCTTTCTTTCTTTCTTTCTTTCTTTCTTTCTTTCTTTCTTTCTTCCTTCCTTCCTTCCTTACTTTCTTCCCTTTAAGTTATCAAAGCATTAGCAGAGAAGAACTGAATCTAATTCTGCAAAGTAACAAAAGCCTATCTATTGTACATAGAGAGATACAGAGCCAACAGACAAACCCACGAAGAGCAGAAAGTTATAAAAAGGGGAGGAAAATGTCGTGCATTTTAATGAAAATGAACTATGAAAAAATCGTGCCAAAAATAATGGGAGAGGGGTTGCAATGAGGCAGCTTGTTTTTAGAACAACCATTCTGGGAAGGGGAGGGAGTAATGGTTGAAGATAGGAAAGGAACGGAGGGAGGAAAAAAGAAAGGAGAAGGGGAAGGGGAAGGAAAGAAAGAAGGATAAAAGGAGGGAGGAAAGAATGGAGGAAGGAAGGAAGGGGAAGGAGGGAGGGGACGGAAGGGGAGGGAAAGGGGAGGGGAAGGGAAGTGAAAAACTGAAAAATAATATCTCTGCAAAGTTTGGTGTTTACAGGGTACTTTATATATTTATTAAATATATCAAGGCAACTTCATTGGTGGCCTGGTCTTATTTGCAAGCTATCGTCAGTAATTCCTACTTGTAGCCCCTTTTTAATCCATTCCCTCCCCGCTTGAAACAAATCGGGAAGGAGGTTGGTGTAGAGAGCAGGAAGTTTGCGTGTTGCCCAAAGGAAGGGAATAAATATTTATCATCCTTTTCCAGGGCATTAACGAGGAATGCTACATTATTCAGAAACCCGTTATTTAAAATTATCATATTTTCAAAGTGAAGCCATGCCTTTTGATCCAATTATGTAAATGTAATTATGCAGGTCTCACAGTCATTAATAATGGTAAAACAACAGATTTCTACGAGGTCCCATCTTATTCCATTTATAAACCTATGTTTTTCCCCTCTTCCCAGCATTGAAGTGATTTAGAACTCTGCCTACATTTCCACCCCAAAAAACCTCAAATGAATAAATTACATTAATACTAGCAAAGGCTGAACAACATGTTCAAGCTGTAAAAAACAAACAAACAAAAGAAATAAAAGAAAATCAGCCCGATGAATAACCTAGCGATTGCTCTCTCCCAATTGTCTCCCGCTTACCAATTCTCATTTATTTTTATTGCCATTTTACAGACATGCCTCAAAGCTACGCAACACAGAACAAAATTCATTCTTCAGATATTGGTTGGCTAAAAATGGTGGATTCTGTGGTTAGAAGAGGCGACAGACAATTCGTTTTTTCCGACTGTTTTTTTTTTTTGTGGGGGATGGGTGGATTCCATTTTGCAATTGTGTTGTGCTGGGTGAGGATCTGCAGCCATTTTTTATTTTTATGTTAGGATCCAACATGTCGAGAATGAGAGTTCAGTAAAGGTGAGAAAGAACGCACCCAAACCGGATTTCTTTTTAAACCATCCTGCCTCTGGCTTCCTTTTGCAATGTGAACAAGCTTTGCTCTGCCCTAATTCAGAATAGAAACAAACCTGTTTTTGTAATCGGACTCCAAAGATTTTGGACAAACAGTGTTTAAAAAGGGAAGCTGCACACAGCAAAGTTGTTGGGAGCGAATCGTGAATTATGTCAGCTCCTGGCGTCTTCCCAACTGTGTGTTTTTTGCTGGCCTTTCAAGTCTGCAATTCCTTCTCCTGTCCTGTCAAGTTAATTACTGCAGTCTGGTTTGTTTGGATTTTTATTTACAGTTTGTATGTAGTTTGTTTTCAGGCTGAATTTCCTCCACTTCAAGACTCTTCTTGGGAGAGTTTTTTCTCCAGCCAAAGGTAACCTGGACATTGGGGGCAAAGTTGGAGGTACTAAAGGGACTCTTCTTATTTAGGTGACTGTGTTGCCTTTGTGCCACACCCGGGTCATCACACTTAAATCCAACCATAGGTGGCATAGTTCAAGGTTGTCTAAGCTCAAAATTTCAAGCCTGGTGGTGTAGGGTATTCTATACTATTTCAGACAAGAGTCTTCTTAAAATCTCCATTGATGAAGCACCCACAATAACTGATAACAAGCTGTTCCACTGGTTAATTGTCCTCACTATTAAGAAGTTTCTCTTCAATTCCAGCTTACTTCTCTCCTTGATACGTTTTTGTCCATTGTTTCTTGTCTGGCCTTCTGGTGTGTTGGAAAATAAGTTGACTTCCCTCTTCTTTGTGGCAGCCTCTCAAATACTGGAATATTGCTATCATGTCCCTCCTAGTCCTTCTTTTCTCTAGACTAGCCAAACCCAAATCCTGCATATAAAGCATAGAATTAGGCCAATTATCCCTTTAGGAGGGATTATTCTATCACAAAATGGATAGACTGATCAATAGGAATTCATATTTATTATTCCCTGCCCATCCAGAAGCGAATATTCACCAATGGATATATATATATATAAAGCTTAGAGCTGGACCAGATAGATGCATGCATAAGGGATCACTTCAAAATCATATGGGCTAAGTTTCAAATCAAGAAGTGTACGCTGGAGCCGCGGAGTAATGCATTATGTAGTTTCATTTCACTGTTCTGTGTTTTAATTTGCGGAGGGACGGAATCAACCTAGCTTCAGGGTTCTTGGTAATTATGCTGTTCTCAAAAGGGCAAACCGTTAAAAATAGAAAGTCCTTAAAAATAGAAGAAGACCTCATCTGATTTGGTTTACTTGAGCATGGATGCCTGCTTCAGAAACATTTCTTTTTAAAAAGCAATTCTATAGTGATAGGTCTTCGGCAGGTCCCATTCATTCCTGTCTTTGAAGCATCTTGAAGAACACTTGTGGGTTCATGACCCCCTTTTTTTTCCAGCCCTTACTATCTTCTGGAGTATTACACTAAGACACATAAATTGACAGTAACAGAGATCTGAGAAATACATGAGAGATCTGAGAAATACAAATCAATTCATATCCTCCAGGTTTTTTATTTTTATTAGTCTTTTGAAATGGCAAAGAAAGAGATACATGTTAAAAAAAATATGGACTGGCTTTCAAATGCAAGGTTCAAAGGCTTTATTGTCATTGTACATAGGGGTAGGATTCAAAAATCCCAACAACTGGTTCTTTGCCCGGTTGCTGGTTGGGCGTGGCCTACCGGAACTTCCAGGGGGCCATTTGTTGCCTTCCCCAGAGGCTTCCCTTAGGCCTCTGGGAGGGTGAAAATGGCCTCCCTGGGCTCCAGAGGCCCTCCAGAAGCTGGAAACGGGCCTGTTTCTGGACTTCCAGGAGGGGCATTTTTTGCCCTCCCAGAACCTTCACATGGACCCTGCACTTACCTTCTCCAAAACAGGCTGTGTGGAGACTCTTGGGAGGGAAGAGGCCGGCCGGTCAGTTCATCTATTGATTTGGCACACCAGATGTAAATTTAACATCCGGTTCACTCGAACCAGCCTGAACCGGCTGAATCCCACCGCTGATTGTACATCATGTATACAATGAAATTGATGTAGCCTCTACTGGTGCAGTCCATACAAGAATACAAGACAACATGAATGCTATAAAGAATAAGCCTTATATAAGTAGTTAGGGGGAAAAAAACCTAGTCATAATTTCCATATGTACATCGTATTCTGTGCAATGTCAAGATTCGCTCTAATTAAATCATGATTCTCGAGCTTGCAAACTGAAAGTGCATTCCATAAATGCTTTCAAAGATAGTAACTAGGAGACTGAAGTTTCTGCTGTGCAAAATTCTAACTGGAGGGCATGATTGATGATTCTTGGCTATGGAGGTGTCCCATTGGAGAATATGAATTACAATATACCCAGGCAGTGTCGGACAGTTTAACTCCTTTTTAAGTTTTGGAAGTTTGGCTCAAGACTCATGATTTAAATGGGGGTAACTGCCAGAATCCTGACAGCATTTTTTATGGCAACGACTAAAACAGGCATAGGAATGTTTTATGAGTTGACATGCAACATGTATATTACTCTGGTGTATGATCTTATATCATGGTATATACATGGTATATTACACACTACACTGGCACCAGTGAAATTTGTCATATTAACCTGTTTGTGGTGCGATATTGCATTTAGGAATCTGACAGCCCATGAGTAGAATTTTTAAACCTGTTTGTCTGGCAGGCTATACTTCTGTCTTCTGCTGATGGTAAAAGTGAAAAGAGATGCTGGCCAGGGTGTAATTCATCACCTAGGCTCAACCCCAAACAAAACTAGGTTGTATTAAATTACAACTTCCAGCTGAAGTCCTGGAAGCTTCTCCATAGAGCCTGGCTTAATTTTAACCCTATGTCTTAAAATTATGCTCCCTTGCTTTAATGATAATTTAATACCACCCTCTATTGCTGTATTATTTCTATTTTTGAGAAAACAACTCACCAGCGAGCTAGCATTGTTACCGATGTAATGACGAAGTCCAAGTTCAGCTGAATTTCAAGCCGTTCTCTGCAACTAATTGGTTATTCTTGCCAAATTAGGCCCCCTATTAAGGTGGTGTAACTGTAAACATTGAAGAATATGCTTCAGGTAATGAAAAAAAAAAAGTGAATCTCTCCTAGCAGTGAAGGGAAAATTGATGGAAGGAGAAAGGTAGGACATTAGAAACCAATAAACACTCAGGACTGATTAGTGAGCTCTTAAAATTTCACATATGATTGGGCTACCAGCAAGGCACTCTCAGTTTACTGCAAGAAGGTGGTTGCGGTGACATATGGAGGTAGGGAAATGCATTTTAGTCAGTTTAATTAGCAAAAGCTTCATTGGTAGAAGGCCAACAAGTTAGGGTTATGATTTTCTGTTCTTGCAGGAATATGACTATGGAAGATGATTAACATTGTCTCTACCTATTAAGGAACAGATAGTGGAGAAAGAAGACTATAGAAACAATGGGAATATATATCTTTGGGGATAAATTGCTCTAACGTGTGGTGGCAGGAACGGTGGATCTGTGCTTCCCAATGTTCTTCTCATCTTTCTCACTTTCTCATCCTTCCTACTATTTCTCCGATGGCATCTTATGATTTATCACTAGCAGTTTGCATCTTATCGTTATGATTGGATCTTATGATTTATGATCTGTGACGTATCACTTTGTTGTTTGTATGGGCACGGAGAGCTTATGATCTGAAGACAAACAAATTCCTGGAGTGGTTGGAAAAAAATGACAAAAAAAACCATATAGATTTGAAACCAGAGATATTTTTTATTGGGAATTTTACCTGAAATATATAGTAAAGACTTGAAATACCTGATTGTAAATGTATTTACAGCGGCTAGGATTGTATTTGCTAAAAACTGGAAAAATGAGAAAACGACATCACAGGAGGAAATCATTAAGAAAATATTGGAATGTGTTGAAATAAGTAGATTGACATTTGAAATTAGAGAACAAGATAATAAACAATTTTATAAAATTTGGGATCTCTTCTACCAATGGTTAGACAATAAAATATAGTAATGAAATATGTAGACTTTTAGAAAATACTAAATATATAAAGATGTATTTCTTTTTTATTATAACTACAAAATGATTCTAGGATAGATTTGGGATGATAATATGAACTCTCATAAAACAAATCAAGTAAAATATGATTATTTTGTAAAGCATGAATGAATAAAAGTATAGTCAAATGATTGAATAATAATGATATTAATGTATTTAATATTTGATTGAAAATACGAGATTACATACAATGTAATTGTAATTGAAGACTATGAAATGGAAGCACAAAACAATTTGTAAACCAACCAGGACACTGTATGTATATATATGGAAGATGGCTTGATGTTTTTATGTTTTGTTTATGTTTGTTTTAAAAACCAATAAAAAAAAATTTTTTTAAGGGAGGAGGGGTTCAAGCTATTTTCCAAGACACCTTAAGGCCAGACAAGTAATAATGGATGGAAATTGATCAAGTAGAGATTCAACCTAGAAATAAGGAGTTTTTTTTTTTCTGACAGTGAGAACAATCCACCCATGGAACGGAAGTTGCCTTCGGAAGTTGTGGGAGCTTCATCCCTGGAGGCTTTCAAGAAGAGACTGGACTGCCTTCAGTCAGAAATGGTGTAGGGTCTCCTGTTTGGGCAGGAGGTTGGACTAGATGGCCTACAAGGTCCCTTCCAACTCTGATAATCTGCAATTTATGTTCTTAGGGAAGGGTAGATTTGATGCAGCCCTCCCCCCCACTTTCATTAACTTGCTCGTGTGATCCAGAAAAGTAACTCTCCCTCATCTGACCCTGTTGAGATGATCAAAGGAAAGACCAGGAGATGGGCCTCTGCTTTTGATTCATTACAGAGCCACTAATGAGCAGAGTTATGCATGGCTTAATTTCTTAAAAGAAAATTCCAAGTAGATCTTCACTAGCTGCATTTGGGAAGGTCGGTACTTATATGTAAGCAAGTGAATGACGTTGTAGTATTTCAGTTGTAGCTCCGAGCTGGAGAAAATAGAAGTCTATATATTCTCTGCACATGGTAGACAGGTTAGGACCCCCATGGAGGACTAATAGAAGAGCCAGAATGAGCTGGGCCTTTGACCTAAGCCAGGGCAAGTCTCAGCACCTATTTTTGCCTTCCACTCTGTCTGCCAACACACAGTGTATTCCGTCGACTGTTTCCATGGTAAGAAAAAGCTAGACACGCAACAGTTAGCACCACCAACTGTTTTTCCATCACAAGATGCCCCTGTAATTAGCATGTTAATTTCCCCCCAAATATGACTGAAATAATATCAACAAGTCACATTATCATATCTTAGGCAAGAGAAGAAGTAATCTCCAAGTTGTTTAAGTGTCTTCTGGGAGCGCAAAAATCTGATCTGATAGCTTGAGAAAATGAGCCTCAGTGGCTGCTGTTGTGGTTTTGTCTCTATTTTAATCGAGCAATTTTCATTTCGGAGCTCTGGGCCTCTTTTACCTTGGTTTCCATCAGCCCTGCAAGTAGACCCAAGCATCCTTGCCCCAAAGGTCCTTTTCAAGGGGCTACCGGAGTTTTTCCTTGAAGGCATTTTGCTTCTCGCTCACGAAACATCTCCAGTTCTGACTGAATGGTGGGGAATGGAAGGATATATATTCCTTGCAGATCTCTGGTCCTTCCATTCCCCACCTTCAGTCAGAGCTGAAGAAGCTTCTTGGATGAGAAGCGAAACATCTTCAAGGAAAAACAAAGTCCAGTTGCTTTTTGAAAAATCACCTTTGGGACAACCATGACCTGGATGGCTGAGGATCTCCATAGACGTGAAACAGATGCCAATGTAGGGTTAGAATTGCTATAGTAACAGAATTTAGCAAATCTGAAGTGCTATCGATGAATTAAGGGAATATACACCTTAGGTATCTTTCTATAGGCTTAAGCCCTGTTTCTCTGTTTGTTGCTTTGGCAACCGATCTTTCCTCTCTTTCATCAAGGCCATCTTTTTTATCCTCTACACAAGGTCATCTTCTGTGCTCTCTATACCACCCAAGATGTCTCCTTGACTGGTGTCTGTAGTTTCTTTTCCCAAGGCAGCCTTCGTTGATTAAATAACAAAGGTGTAGAATCAAAATCATGTGAAGTATTTGTACTGCTTTGTAAAACCTTAGTGGAATCCTGCATCCAGTTTTGGTCACCATCATTACAAAAAAGATGTTGAGACTTTGGGAAAAGTGCAGAGAAGAGCAACTAAGATGATTAAAGGCCTGGAGGCTGAAACATATGAAGAACAGTTGCAGTATTTGGGTTTGCCTGGCCTACAGAAAAGAAGGACTAGGGGAGACATGAGAGCAGTCTTCCAATATCCCAGGGGCTGCCCCAAAGAAAAGGGAGTCAAGCTATTCTCCAAAGCACCTGAAGGCAGAACAAGAAACAATGGATGGAATCTAATCAAGGAGAGAAGCAACCTGGAATTAAGGAAACACTTCCTAACAGTGAGGACAATTAACCAGTAGAAGAGGTTGCCTTCAAAAATTGTGGGTACTTTACCACTGAGATTTTTAAGAAGAATCTGGACAGCCCCCTGTCTGAAATGGTATAGGAGGCTAGACTAGAGGACCTCCAAGGTCTCTTCGAGCTCTATTCTGATAGATAGATAGATAGATAGATAGATAGATAGATAGATAGATAGATAGATAGATAGATAGATAGATAGATGATAGATAGATAGATAGATAGATAGATAGATAGATAGATAGATAGATAGATATAGATGAGGTAAATAGATGAGATAAATGATGGATGGATAGATAGATAGATAGATAGATAGATAGATAGATAGATAGGGTAAATAGATGAGATAAATGATGGATGGATAGATAGATAGATAGATAGATAGATAGATAGATAGATAGATAGATAGATAGATAGATAGATGAGGTAAATAGACGAGATAAATGATAGATGGATACATAGATAGATGATAGATAGATAGATAGATAGATAGATAGATAGATAGATAGATAGATAGATAGATAGGCTCTCAACCAATCAGGATGAAGAAAAAACCATTCTGGCACAGCAGTAGGCTAGCCCCATATTTAAAACTGAAACAGCTGTGAAAGCCTGACTCACAGACGAACACAATACAGAAGCCTGATGATGGCAGATGAGATTCTGCTGAAATGTTGCTACAACTTTAAAAGCACAACTATAATGACGTGGGAAAATACCCAAACAAAGCTGAATACCATACATGTAAGTACCCGCGAAAACTTAAGAAAAGATAGATAGATAGATAGATAGATAGATAGATAGATAGATAGATAGATAGATAGATAGAAATAGACTTGTCCCTACTACCATCACCCAAAAAATATCCTGAGAAGCATACCTGAAGTTATGATGTTCTTTTTTTAAAGGCCAAACACAATTGAGTAGACTTATTGCTGCATCCCAGCTACAATGAGCAGTTGGAAATAAGCCAGACGTGTCTTCCATAACAATTGTTTTTGAAAAGCCCCCAATGACCCCTTAGAAGCAACTATCTGTATCTCCTAGAAGGAACAGGTTCCTCACAAGATGTTCATCATCTAAGCATAACAAAAAAAAATGTGTTTTCTAAATAATAGGACTGAGGTTACGCAGTGATTACATTAGCTTAGCATCAATGGGCTTCTATTGTAGGTCATTTAACATGGATTGCTAATTGCTGTTAATGTGCATTCATGACACTTACTATGACAACACTTTCGATACTGGGACAAGAAAGTGGAGGAACCAGCTTTGGAAAGAATGAGGGGTGTTTTTTGTCCAACTGTAAATATGTAGATTTGGATGTATTGGAATATCTCCTGTTAGCCATTTTGCCTCAATGGTGATTTATGGATTTTTTTTTCTATTGTGTGCTAATTACTAAAGGATCGTGAGGCCTCCAAGTTCTCCTGGAGACCAGAGCAGGGTTAAAACTCATCATTCTTATTTGACAGGGGGAAGTCCAGAGTCTGTAAGAAATTACCTGTGTGTATTTCTTTCTGTCTGTAAGGTACAGCAGCTATTGGAAGGTAGGCGGAGAAAATTTCAGGTTGTTTCCTTTTTAAGTGATCCTCTATAGAGACCATCAAAAAGCAAATAAGGAACAAAAAAGGCCAGAAACCAGCGGTGGGATTCAAAATGTTTTATTACCAGTTCTGTGGGCGTGGCTTGGTGGGCGTGGCAGCAAAATCCCCACTCCCTCCCCACCCCACTAACCTGCTTTCCAGCTCCGTTCTCCTATGCAGGGCAACCAAAGAAGACCCAGCCCATCAGCTGGGACTCAATGGGAGGCAGAGAAGAGATGGGGTTGGCGGAGCCAGTCAGAGGTGGGATTGGCCGGTTCTCCAAACTACTCAAAATTTCTGCTACTGGAAATTCTCCAGAACTGGTCAGAACCTGATGAATACCACCTCTGCCATAAAAACTTAAAGTTATAGGTCTCCCTTGCACATACGTGCTAGTTGTTTCCAGCTCTAGGGAGCAGTGCTCATCTTTGTTACAAAGCTGAAGAGCCAGTGCTGTCTATCACTGAGGATGTTACCTAGTTGGGTAATGAAAGGTCTGTAAGAAAAAAAAAAGCATGCTTAGAAAGTACCAAGGACCCCAAAGTCTTCCTCTTCAAGTTTGCTTGAAGTCTCTGCAAACTTCTAGCACACTTGATGTTATCTATTTATTTAATGAAAAGTGTGCAAGAAAACAAGCTCAGAAGGCACCAAGGACCCACAGTCTTCCTCTTCCTCTCTGCAAACCGTACTTCCTTCTAGGGCTGATGATGTTACCTAGTTGGGTAATGAAATGTTGGCAAAAAAAACCCAACCAAACTCAGAGAGCACCAAGGACCCCACATTACTTCTTCTCCTCCTCCTCCTCCTCCTCCTCCTCCTCCTCCCTCCTCCTCCTCCTCCTCCTCCTCCTCCTCCTCCTCCTCCTCCTCCTCCTCTCTGCAAATCCCACTCTCTTCTAGCCTTAATGGTATTACCTACATGGGTAATTAAACATCTGCAAGAAAGCAGCCAAGCTCCCAGGGCACCAAGGATCCCTTATGCAACCAGGAGCTACAAATATTATTTTTTATTGGCTCCTCTATAGAAATGGTGATAAGTACATGCTTAGACCAAGGGTCTTTTTTTGTTTGTTTGTTTCCCTTGCTATCTGAGGAAAAGAATAAAATGTTTTCCCCTTTTTATGCCAAAAGGTAAGTGAAATAAAAATTCACATTGTTTTTTTTTTTAGTCCAAAAGATACATCAAATAAATTACTTATCTAAATAATTCAAACTTCCTTCAATATCACCACCAAACCATTTATAGAATAGAATAGAATTCTTTATTGGCCAAGTGTGATTGGACACACAAGGAATTTGTCTTTGGTGCATGTGCTCTCAGTGTACATAAAGACAAAATAAATACATTCATCAAGAATCATAAGGTACAACACTTAGTGACAGTCATAGGTTACTAATAAGCATCAAATCATACTCGGAAACAGCAGTCATAGGTTACTAATAAGCATCAAATCATACTCGGAAACAAATAAAACAATATAAATTGTAAACTATACAAGCAACACGGTTGCAGTCATAAGTGGGAAGAGATAGATAATAGGAAGGAATTTACCCTAAAGAGTGAGGTTGACTCTGGCTACGAATCAGAATAGACACAATACTAAACCTATGTTTATACATCTGGTCCAGGGAACATTGCAAAATTAGTGGCGTTATCGCCAAGGCAACTAGAGTGACCTGAATTCTTTCCCTGTTCAGAATTTAATACAAGCAACGATCAAAACTCCTAAGGGTAAGCAATTGTCCTGTAAAATGTTGTCTAATTGCCACCTCGTTTGGCTTTCCTGGAGTAGAAGTGAAAGGCAAATTGTACTGCACTTTTGTTCACTGCAGATTAAAAAATAAAAATGAAAAACAAATGACAGAAGAAACAAGGTGACCTCATTGGTTTATGTGAGTTCTGATTCACTGGCTTAGGAAAAATTCAGCGTGGTAGGAAGGAAATTGAGCTATTCATGAAAAATGTGAGGTGGGGTAAGATGTATTTTAGGAAGTGCTATTTGGTATCCTTTCTGAATTATGTCATGGATTGTAGGAGAACATCAGGCAGAGCGGGATGGCAGAGTTAAATGCATCATCAGCTTAGAGTCTGTCAATCCTCCTTTGACTTTAACCCCAAGCAAGAACGATCCATGAATTCATTTTAAGAGTAAGCTATCATTTTACTAGAGACAAGAGAAGTAAAGTAATACAAAGCCAAGTCTGAGGTTCCTGTGCCAATTCTCTAGTGAAATCCCCGTTTACCCCATCTGCCCTCCTGTTGGTCCCCTTGACTTCAATCATATTCAAACCAGATGTTTTTGGAATGCAGCTGCTGTCAACTCGTAAAGCATTCCTATGCCTGTTTCTGAATTGCCATAAGAAGGAAGGGGGGGTGTAAAACCCTGAAGGAGTAGTACAGCAAATAAAAACCAGAAGCACATTCCATGCTTATCTTATAAAGATTGTAGCCTAGGCTACTGGATCTTTTGCCTGTGAAAATCCTTCATTGGAAAGTGTGGTGAACTTGTTTTGTTGGAGAATCTGATTTATGACACACCCATTGGGGTGGGGGAAACAGGGTCATAGGGGATAGTAAATTACGTGTGTCAGAGTTGGCTTCATACAGGTTAATGCTGGACATGTTGCTCCTAATAAATCTTCTGGATTCTTTTGAAGCTTGGCTTGAGGCTCATGATTTAATTAGGGCAATCGTCGGAACCCTGACAGCTGCATTCTTCTATCTGACTGTCACAAAGGTGCTTTTTCAAGAGGCAGCTGGATGTTCTGGTTTTTCTTTGAAGACATTTTGCTTCTCATCCAAGAAGCTTTTTCAGCTCTGAGGGATGACCTAAAGAAGCTTCTTAGATGAAAAGTGAAACATCTTCAAAGAAAAATCAGAAAGTCCAGTGGCCTCTTGAAAAAGTACCTTTGGGACAACCATGACCTGGACGACTGAGAAACTCCATAGACATTCTCTCTGACTGGGTATCCTTGAAGTGTTTCTCTGTCTGGCACAAAGTACTTTGGAGTACTCCCTTCCTTGCTCCCAAATGGCTCCCCCCCAAAAATTTTTGGGCAGGCTGGCACTGAAGCAAGCAGGCACGAAGTAGCAGATCTGCCAGAGTTGTTGTGTTCTCACAAGAGATCCATGGCCAACCTTTCCTGAATTCCGTCAACCTTTATTGTAACTAAGCAAACTAATTGTTTGCTAGGGGCCGGTTTTGCCAAAAAGATACTACATATCAGAGCAAATAATTCCTTTGTGCTATAAATTACAATTTCTGGTGGAATTCATTCTTCTTTAAACATTCCAAAGTGATTGATGTTCAGAGAACCTGCAAGATACAAGTTGATCTTGGCAAAAAAAATTCCATCACTTAACAGCTGATGATGATGTATGGAAACTCCTTGTAGTACATTATTATTATATTAATGGCTGCATTGACAGACTTTGTATTTAGACTTTGCACCAAGGCTACATATTCTATGTAATATCCTGGAAAGTGATGTGTGGTGTTTCCTCCTTACCCCCAAATCAGGTGTGGGCTGCTGGGGGCTCTCGGGGGCTTGGGAGAGCCCCAAGCTAAGACTTTGTGGGGAATAACCTCAGAAAGACAAGCAGCAAAGGAAAAATCTTAATAGGCTTAATTGAACTTCTGGGCATTCAGCCAAGAGCATTTCACACCTCGTAAAAGTGTTGCAAGCTAGATAAACAATCCACTAAGCCCTTGGGAGGGAGAGCCATTGAGAAAATCAGATAACATAGCCAGTAGCCTCCAAGGAGATTAATTCCCAAATAATAAGAATCATGAAATAAGAATCACCAGAAATTCCACTAAGACTCCAAGATCCCTCTCACAGTCACTGCTTGGTTTCGCCCAGTCTTATTTAAGTATTGAATGCATTAAATAATAAACAACTTTTTGGTATATATCTTTTTTTAGGTAATTAGGGCAAAGGAGCGATGTCGAGTTGGCCATACCCACACAGTCACATGACCATCCAGCCACACCCACTCAGTCATTAGGGCATACAGCCCCTTGGTAAAAAAAAAAAAATGAAGCCCAACCCTGCCCCAAACCAATGAATAATAAACCACGAGGAACATTAGCAAAGACTTTAAAAAGTATAGCCCACCTTAGCTGATCATAGAAGCTCATCTGGATTGACTCTGGGTGTCCTGGAATGGGAACCAATGAAGAATTCCAGATTTGTAGGATAAATGGGGAAATTGAAGGGAAAAAAAATCTAGACGAAGGTGTTGGATAACTCCTTTGGTAGCCCAGCCAAAAAATCTTTATGGTTTCAGCCATCAGAAATCAAGCTTGGCTGGAGGGTATTTTTACCTTTCTATTTTAATTAGTATCCTGGACATGTAACTGAGAAAGGGATAGAGAGACGCTGGCGTTCAGAAGACACTCTTAATCAGATGGATTATTTGACATCGGAATACACTTCTGTGACCCCATCGGTGAATTTTTCTCCTGATTTTAACCACTTTTCCTCTTTTGCTGTACACTCTGGTTCTCTGTCTGGCTTACAATGCTCTGCTTGGGGAATCAATGCCTACCTTAAGTATTCCTCAACATTCCTTCGTGAAAAATTGAAGAGTACACATCTTAGTGAGATTTGATGTTTTGCTTTTAATATTAATGGGGCAATAAACAGGATGACAATGACGATTAGATATTTTAAATAGGAGCAGCTTTACAGCACATTGGCTACCCAGCTGTAAAAAGAGAAATTTTGGTCCTTTTTGTGGACCTAGGAAACAATTGGCTTGGCTCGCTAAAGTTTCTGTGCCAAACACATGAAGTTTTAATTATAAACAGTTTGAAATATTCATGTGCCTGGTTTTACTTTATTCTGGTACCGAAATGAGATAAAAGTTCTTTTGAAATCCGATGACATAAAACATTTGATACTGACACTGTGCCGTTGCAGAGTTGTGAGTTAATTAGTGTGAGTGAATATTTATTTGCTTGTAGACTCCCTTTGAGAGATCCTGGGCAAAAATAAATAAATAGAAGAGTAGCTTCTGTTTATTGACCTATATTAATGAACAATATTAACAGGGAATACTTTGGGGTATTATAATCCTCATTTTGAGATGTAAACCTTCTGCTTTCAATTCTAATTCCTTGTTAGCTTGATGTTTTTTGTATGTGAACTTTTTTCAGTAAGGCAACCAGAGCTTGAATGAAGCTTCTTAAAGAAAGCATCAAATAATGTTCCTTGAACGTGGAATGAGAATTGGAGCCAATTAATTGGTGGGGTTAGCCAGAAGTCCCAGGAGGAAGGGTATGCCTCCCTGAGGGCAAAGAGACAGTGAAATTTTGAGTATTTAATAGGTAGAAAGGGGGCAAAGGAATTCCCTCCTTAGCAATTCATAGAGAATATCCATAACAGTATAGTCTATAAAACAGTAGAGTGTAGCTACACAGACAGTTGCTTTAGTCTGGCAAGATTCTGTCCGTAGGCAAAACATCAATAAATAAATCTCACATCTTAACTTGGGACTCCAATCTTGCAAACCCAAAGTAATCTTTCTGGAAGGAAGTGGAAGTATTTTTCCAAGCAAATTTAGATCTGGGGAGGAGGGAATGAAAATCAATAGAACCTCAACACCCGGTGACATTTCTCCATCGAACAAGTTTCATACTCTGCCATTTCTCAGAAGTAGAATAATAGCAGTGACTACATGCTCATGGGGGCATATCAGTGTCTAATTGCTGGAGTATTTCTGCCTGAAATCTTACAGTTGTAAAATGTCCTAGACCCATTTTGCAATGTCATGTTCATTTAATTAGTAATAGTTTGAATCCTGTTTAATAATTTTTTTTTTTTTGCTCTTTCTAAAGTCAGCTCTACAAGCCATATGTTTTCTACATTCAGGGCCAACTCGAGGTCATGATAAATAGCAGCAGAGTGGATAGAAATTATGGCACTACATTGGAACCAGTGTAGTAACACATTAGTAAGAACATATTAACCTTGTCCTTACTATACGCCTATATTGCTATATTACAAAGTAAGGTTACGCTAGCATTAAGAATGGGGTATGGCGCTTGTAATGGCTTAAAAGCGACCCAGGATCTTGAACGCCAATTATTGAGATACTCCAAAACAGTTTCAGGATCTGCTTTCTGAAGAAGTTTTGGAGGTTTTGAGAAAGTCAAAAAAGGTTCTCAAACTCGCACTTGATTTAAAGCCATGCTTGGAATCCTGCAACCAGTTTTGGTCACCACAATATAAAAAGGATGTTGAGACTCTAGAAAGAGTGCAGAGAAGAGCAACAAGAATGATTAGGGGACTGATGACTAAAACTTACAAAGAGCAGTTGCTGGAATTGGGTGTGTCTAGTTTGATGAAAAGAAGGACTAGGGGATGCAGAATAGCAGCCTTCCAATCTCTCAGGGGCTGCCCCAAAGAAGAGGGAGTCAAGCTATTCTCCAAAGCACCTGAGAGCAGGACAAGAAGCAATGGGTGGAAACTAACCAAGGTGAGAAGCAACTTAGAACTAAGGAGGAATTTCCTGACAGTAAGAACAATTAATCAGTGGAACAATTTGCCTCCAGAAGTTGTAAATGTTCCAACACTGGACGTTTTCAAGAAGAGATTGGACAACCATTTGTCTGAAGTGATGGAGGGTTTCCTGCCTAAGCAGGGGGTTGGACTAGAAGATCTCCAAGGTCCCTTCCAACTCTGTTATTCTATTAGAGCACCAATTTTGCTGCTTAATCTACCAACTCTTAAAAAAAGGCAGTCAAAGAAAATATGTCGATCCTCTTTGCAAAAATGGGTGTTATAGTTCCCTGTGGCCCTTTTCTTTGTTTTAAACCAATAAAAAGTCCAAGAATACCAGGCCATTAAGGGACTGTGGACATTTTCCTGGGAAAAAAAAAGTTGGCTATTCCTGCCCATAAGGCCAAAATTTAGACCAAAGTCTTTGTTCATAACCAGACATCCTGCAATTCTTTTTAAAGAAAGAATGGACATTTCAATAAAGTCGAATTTGGTCATATCTGCACCATCTGATGTCTCGTTTTCACCAATTTTGGCTGCCGTTATCGGACACCGCGCATCGAAAGGAAGAACCTTCTCCTAGAACTTTTGTGCTCTTCAGCTCTTCTGCTGTCATTTTGCCCCCTTAGAAAAGAAATCGAACGAGCTTCCTAAATCAGTGACCAAAATGTATTATTTAGGCACTCAGATATATGGATTTCATTTACTTATAAGCAGCGTGTTCCATGTAAATCAAGAGCGTATAAAACGCTCCCGTGATTTCTTTTCTTTGTCTGTCTCCAAATTGGCTTTGGGAAAAGGAGACGCAAATGAAAAACATAAAACACATCCGAAAGAAGCAGAAATACAGGTTGTCGTTGAGTTACGACTGCTTGCTTAATGACTGTGGTGACTGATACCTGCCCCCCCCTGCAGTCATGTGACTTCATTTTCAGTTTCCTATGGTCACATGAGCGTGATTTGTGACATTTTTGCCGCAAACCACGGTTTATGTCCGATTTCCAGCAAAAGAAAAAAAAAATCCCATAAAAAAAACCCAATAAATTTACTTAAGGACCACGGGATGTTTACTTTATGGCCACTGCATTCACTTAATGACCATGGCAGAAAGGGTGATAAAAATCAGGCGTGATCCCATGATGACCAATTTTAAGGACCAATGTGGTGGCGCAGTATAGGAACTGGTAGGATCCCACCCCTGCGTAGTTCTAAGTTATCTAAGCCCCAAATTCCAAGTCTGGTGGTATAACATAAAAGTCATGTGACTGACTTAACAACTGCAGGGATTCCCTTAAGAACCGTGGTGCAAAAGGTTGTAAAACAGGTCAAAATTCGCTTAATAAATATTTCACTTAGCAGCAAAAATGCTGGGCCTCCATTGTCTGGCCTTAAGTCCACGATGGCGAACCTTTTCCATGTTGTGTGCCAAAAGTGCACTTGCGTGCGCATACTTGCACACTCATGTGCCTACATCCAGGATGCAATGCGCATGGGACTCCCCCTACCCCCTACGCATGCCTCTGCACATGCACATGTGACCCTTCCCAGGCCGCAGGCTTCTGCGTATGTATGCACATCTCCCACCCGTGCATGCGTGGCACATACCCAACAATCAGCTGGCTGGAGGGGGGGGCAGGCATGCATAGGTTCGCCATCACAGCCTTAAGTCGTGGATTGCCTGTATATATAAGAAAGTTTTCAGGTCCCTTCAGGCGCTGCCTCCATTTCTCCCCCATTTCTAATCATAGGGCGCATTGATTTCACCTGGTTGCAGAGTGACACCTCCCATAACGAATGGGGGCAAAACAGCTTTCGAACAAAAATAAATAACCAAGCTGTGGTATGCAAGAAGATGAATGCTTTGGGACTGATGGCCATCGGTTCTTGAAGGGCATTCCTCTGCCAGTGTTATGCATGGAAAAAGCCCTAAAAAAAAATAAAAATCAATATTTCTCTCGGATTGATTGCTCCCCTGGTGATGGATTCTGTGCACCGGATAAGAGTCTGGCATCTTCTTGGGATTGGTTGCGAGCCATTTAGACTGACGTGGGCTGGGGGAATTCAGGAATCTCCCAGGGATATCCTAGAACTCCCTAATTTTTTGCCCAGGTGTTATCTGAGGTCTGGGGATATTCTCATACAGCGAGAGATTCTCTTTTTCCAAGAGAAAAACAACAACAACAACAACAACAAGAAAGTCCAGTTGCCTTTTGGGAAAAGCAACTTTGGGACTTGTGCAGTGGGCTTACGCAACCTGAAAATATGCTTCCAACCAATGGTGGTATTCAATTTGTTTTTTACTAGCAGTTATATGGGTGTGGTTTAGTGGGCATGGTTTTGGTGGGCATGGCAGGGGAAGGTTACTGCAAAATCCCCATTCCCTCCCCACCCCACTAACCTGCTTTCCAGCTCCGTTCTCCTGTGCAAGGCAACAAAAGAAGGCCCGGCCAATCAGCTGGGACTCGGGAGGCAGAGAATAGATGGGAGGAGGGTCAGTCAGAGGTGGGATTTGCTGGTTCTCTGAACGACTCAACGTATCTGCTACTGGTTGTCCAGAACCTGTCAGAGCTAGCTGAATACCACCTCTGCTTCTGACATAGTACAATTACACAATCCAACTTGTGCAATACACAAAACTCACTCCCAAAATGTGAAGATTCTTGGGATTTCCCATGCCTCAACAATTTCCTTAAAAAGTCAGATCAGAACTGACCTAAGCCCCGTTGCTTGCTGTCTTTTAAATCCCATCATTTCTTTGCTCTTGTTAGAATTATGAAGATTATTTTCTAAAGTTTAACTTTGGGGCATTTGATTGCACCCTGGAGATTTTATTGCAAAGTCTTGATTGTCTCCCCTGAGAGACAAACCGCTTTGGAGAAGCTAAAATTGAATCCTAGGTAATATACTTTCAATTTCAGCAGTTGAGAAACAATACCAGAAATGGATTTTTTCCTTCCTTTTTCTGCCTGTGAGATCCCGGATATAACTGGATCGTCGCTATGAAATGTGGAGTGGACTAGGTGTATCCTTGGTTTGATCCCATTTTAGGATTCTTTTTGCATCTTGACATTGATCCATTTGCCTTTCCCAATGAATAGAAGATGAAAGAATACAAGGGAATGATAAATGGTTAATACATAAAAAAAAAAAAAGATCTTGAGACTTATTTTCCAAAGAGCACCAGAAGGCAGGACAAGAAACAACGGATGAAAACTAATCAAGGAGAGAAACAAATTTGAATTAAGGAGAAACTTCCTAACAGTGAGAAGAATTAACCAATGGAACAGCTTGCCTTCAAAAGTTGTGGGTGCTCCAACAACGGAGGTTTTTAAGAAGAGACTGGAGAGCCACCTTTCTGAAATGGCATAGAATCTCCTGCTTGAGAAAGGGGGTGGACTAGAAGACCTCCAAAGTCCCTTCCAGTTCTAGTCTGATTAAATAGATTCAATGTTAACGGCGTACACAAGGAATCCCAGAATGTCATCCAGTGATTGCACTTTGCTCAAGAAATAAATTAGAAGCCGAACACAGCATCATTAAAAAAAAAAAAGTAACATATCAAAAGAGAACCAAGAATGTTAAACCTTTCTTGGTTCTTCAGCTGATGGAGAAGCCAAGATTCTTAATTAGGGAATTAACTATCTAAAGCTTTGAATAGACATTAATACGGTATGATGGCCTAGCTTCCCTATTCCAAAATGCCAACAATATACACACCGGAGAATAGACTCTGCTCTCATTATAACCCTCTCTGTGAGCTACCACTAAGGTCTCAATTCTGGATGCACAACATAGTGCTCTCCAGAAAAGAGGGGTAATAGCATCCATAATTTCATCCAGGAATTATGATTCAGTATGTTCCAAAATTGCTACTTTAACTCATGTCTAAAGCAACCTTCCTTGAAGGGGTAGAATGCCCAAAGAAACTCATTTAAAGACTCAGCTTCAAGTTTCCATAGGTTTCTCCATGTAGGAATTTCTCAACTACATTGAGGAAAATAAGATGAGAGACAAACATACAAATCCAGTGGAATAAGCATTCCTCTCATTTGGAGGTGTTCCTTCATCTGGAACCCTTGCTCGATGACCAGTTGTCTTCCAATTATCCTGGTGGAGAAAAATAATCATTTAAAAAAAAAAATCCATCATGTTGTGGTTACTAGTTGTGTGTGTAAGGTTCTGGATGAGGAACAAGCAGGGTACATTAGGAAAGTCACTGCTAGAGAGCGCTTCAATTATCCTGCTTGAGCACTTCACAACTCCAAAAGTAGCAGCTGTTCCCCCCCAGCAAGGACAGGGGTTTGTACACAACTTCATGCCCAATCCCTCACTTCTCTTTTGCAGAACAAATCAGTCATTACTAAAAAAAAATCCATTGCTAAATAAAAGGAAGAATCTGCAAGGAGAAAAAAAGACAAATAGGTGGAAGAGATGGTTAAATAGGTAGATGTATAATGTGTGTATGAGAGAGAGGAGGGGGCAGACACATAAATAGATAGACGATAGAGAGAGATGAAAAGAGAGAGAGAGAGAGAAATAGATAAATGATAAGTAGAGATGAAGTGAGAGTGATGCATGGAGACAGACGGACGGATGGATGGATGGATGGATGGATGAGCAGGCAGACAGATAGACAGACATGAAAAGAGAGGTTCATGGAGAGAAATAGAGAAATAGATAGATAGATAGATAGATAGATAGATAGATAGATAGATAGATAGATAGATAGATAAATAGATAGATAGAGATAGAGAGAGAGAGAGATAGAAATGAAAAGAGACATGGAGAGAGAGAGAGATAAATAGATGAAAGAAAGATGAAAAAGAGACAGATGTATGGAGACAGAGAGAGAGAGAGACAGATAAATAGATGATTAGAAAAAAATGAAGAGAGTGATAGAGAGATGAGATAGAAAGGAATGAGATAGAGATAAAATAGACAGAGCTTATCTGAGATAGAGAGAGACAGAGACAGAGACAAACACACAAACAAACAGAGAATTCCATCTCAATGTTTAGCAGGCAAAACCTGCCCCTAGAACCCAGCATGGAGTTTTCACAAAACAAACACAGACTCTCCTAAGTGTGTTTTGAATAAAGTACAGTACTTAGGGATGCCTTGTAGGCCTTTTAGCATTAAACATGGGATGGATTTTCGATGCACCAAAGCCTTATCTTTGGGCTTACAGGTATGCTGGTTGAGTAGCTCCATGGGTGTAGAACAGTACTAATTGCACAAGAGTTTCAATTGGTGTCACATCACAGGAGGTTCCCCAATGGTCCAACTGGCTAATGTTGAAGAAACAGCCCAGGGACACCAAACATTCAGTTCCATTATCAGACAGAGACCTCAGCTCTGTTTGATAAACACGGCCTCTCTCTTCTGTTCTTTAAAAGATAGCGCATTACCATTTGCAACAAGGCAACCCTAGCGTTTGATTTAGAGTTGGCTTTTGATCTAAAGTCTTTCTTGAAAGGAAAAAATCTTTGGGCAGGAATGAGAAATTTATCACAAATCTTCATTAAACATTATTTTATGTATATGTGTGTGTGTGTGCATGTATATGTAGGAGGGAGAGAGGGAGGTTGAGACCATCTATTTTGCATCCTTCTTAAAAAAAGTATCTATGGGTATGTTAAAAAATATATCTGGATGGCCAAGAACTTCCATAAACATTTGCTTAATTCCATGGACAAAACATATTAAGCCTTCAACCACTGAGTTGAAGGGCAGGAGATGCTGTTTTGGATTGACTGAAGGTTTTATTTATTTATTTAGAAGAGTGGGGAATGAACCACGCTCTTCCTTTCTTCCCAGCAAATGTTCCTCCTGTGAGCCCATTTGCCACCGCTACTTCTCCAGCATCATCCTTCTGCTCAAACATATTTCCTTGGAGTTATTGATTTCCCGAGCTACATTAGCTTGCTGTTCTTGAGCTCAATTTCAGTTCTTTATCTTTAGACTCATGGCTCTTGCTTGCTTCTGCCGTACATGGAAGTGGTTTGCTTTTAAATCTGGAGAGTCGAGGGACAATTTGGATTTGGATTTCAAGGGAGGCTCTGAGCAATTTGAAAAGCCAGGGGAATTATCTACATGATTTTGAGAAATATAGATTTTCATCTAATGGGTGTGGCTTACATTAGCCTCAATTTGAGATTAGTTCCCTTTTATATATAAAATTGCTGGGTGAATTGTCTTGTTATATGGAAGTTGTTGGTAATTCGCCAGGCGTGAGTACAGTCCAGATAGTTCTTATTCGCAACTTCGAAAAGCTAGGCTTTATGGAGAAGGAATAGAGTCATCATAACCAGAATTAATTTCCAGTTGGACAACGTTGCAAACAGGGGTGGGATTCTACCAGTTCGCACCAGTTTGGAGAACCGGTTGTTAGAAGAAATTACTGGCCTAATCCTGTAAGGAAGGCAGGAAGGAAACATTCTGGTGTTGCTTGCAGAAACTGCCTTTCCGTTAACCCTTATTACATTCTTGGCAGGACCAGACTTCCTGTCTCTGGAACTTCTCTGGAGGTATTTTCCCCTCCTTTGCTGGTACTTTGCTCATGTGGAGTGACCATTCCGAGGGCAACTTCTGTTCCATGGGTTGATTGTTCTCACTGTCAGAAAGTTTCTCCTTGTTTCCAGGTTAAATCTCTCCCTGTTCAGTTTCCATCCATTATTCCTTTTCTGGCCTACAGGTGCTTAGAAAATAGCTTGACCCCTTCCTCCTCCCTGTGGCAGCCCCTCAAATATGGGAAGACTGCTATCCTGTCTCCCCTGGTCCTTCCCTTTACTAGACTAGCCAAGCCCAGTTCCTGCAACCGTTCGTTGTATGTTTTAGCCTCGAGACCTTGGTGTTCTCTAAGCTTGGTGGTTTCCTTGCAGATGTTTCATTACCAAACTAGGCAACATCATCAGTGCACCGATGATGCTTATGTATTTGCTTACTTGTTCAATTTACCTAGCCTGGTAATGAAATGTCTGCAGGAAAACCACCAAGCTCAGAGAGCACCATGGTCAACTCTGAACTACACATATCCTCTTCTATCCCAAACAGATAAAAATAAGACTGGCTTGCAATGACAGAAAGATTTGAAGATGTCTAATAAGTAGCGTGGGTGTAAACTAGATTTAGCTGTGTTTTTCTTTTCACACACCTTTCATTTTTGGGGGCGTGGTGTCAGGGGGCTTAAAACTACATATTCATTCCTAGCTCTTTACATCACATCACATATCCAAAAGAGAACAGTAGATGTTTAATCTGAGCAACCCTGTCAGTAGCTAGGAAGTCCTGTAGGATTTGGTTGAATAAATAAACAAATAGAACACAATGGGTTTATAGGTATATATGAAAAGGTGCCTTCCTTTGAGACATCAGGCCGATATGCAAATCTCTGGTTTGTTTTAGCATGATCAGCAGGAAGGAGAAATCTGACCCTATCTAGATTTTATCCTTTCCTGGAGAATGAGGTAACTAAAATTCTGTGTGTACTCTCCAAACAATTGATTCTGGCTGCTTTTACTAAAACTGCTGAAGTTTTAAGACCGGATGCATTAAGAGAAAGTAGCGAAGAAATGAATTGAGCTGCAACGACTAAAAAGGGAACATGAATGTAGCACAGACCACTGGTGCAAAAGATGGATATTCCTCATAATGCAAACCTTGTGAACGAATGCTGTTCTTCAAGGATTATCTCCTGGGCCTTTAAGCAGCAAAACAATTAATTTAAAGTCTGCATCCTGCACATAATAATACTATTTCAATCATCACTGCTCTCTCCCTCCATCTCTCCTCCTTTTTAAAAATTAAAACGAGATGGAAAGGATTAAGCACCAATACCCATGGGTTTTTCATATCACGTTAAGCTGAGTTTTTAAGTGGTGCACTTAGCTGTGGCTCAGCCCATTGTGAAAAGTGTTTGGGGCTGTAAAATTTCACTACTAAATGCCAACAAAGGGGATACAGAAAGTCTTCACTCTCTGGGGCCATCTAGTGATTGTCCTCACTTTTGTGGCCTAGGTCTGGAAACCGTAAAGTGATTATAATCTGAGGATCCCCAAAGGTGCTTTTTTTTCAAGAGGCAACTGGACTTTCTGGTTTTTCTTTGAAGACGTTTCGCTTCTCATCTGAGAAGCTTCTTTAGCTCTGGCTGGACGGTGGGGAATAGAAGGATTTATTTCAGACAGCTGGTTATTTGCATCCTTCTTAGAGACTCACTGAGACCACCTGGAGGTTTATCTGTTTCAGGGTCACCTGAGTAGTACAAATGGGTGTGGAGCCTTCTTGGAACTGTTGGCCTCAATGACTCTCTAAAAAGGATGCAAATGACCAGCTGTCTGGGACAACCGTGACCAGGAGGACGGAGAAGTTCCATAGACATATAGTCTGAGGAGCATGCTTTCTGGTTTATGTGACCTGTGAACCCAGCTCGTCCAATTTATTTATAGTTTATGGTTGAATATTTTATAATATGGTACTATATATATATATAAAAAAAAATCTTTAATTTTATTGCATCCGATGTATAGGACAGTGCATCCTATGAAACATCATGCATCCTATGAAACATCCACCTACATTCTCCTCTCCTTTGAAAGAAACTTCAAAATTATACTGCATCAGAACTTATAGGGGCAGAAAACCAGGAATTATTTTTTTTTTCCTGCATGGCACGAATTTAAATTATGACAAACTCAAAATCTCCTTCCCATCACATCACAGATCTGCATCTCCAATAGGTTGCTGGGCTTTCAGCTATTAATCTGTGGTTTCCTGCACCTTGAAAATCAATATGTTCACCAGTGGTTGCAGGTAGATTAATTCTTCATCTTTTAACAGAATGAATTCTTATTGTTGATTACTCTTTTTCTCCCCTCCCTTCTGCAATGGTAAAAAGGTAACGGTAAAGGTTCCCCTCGCACTTATGTGCTAGTTGTTTCTGGCTCTAGGGGGTGGTGCTCATCTCTTTTACAAAGCTGAAGAGCCAGTGCTGTCCGAAGACGTCTCTGTGGTCATGTGGCCAGTAAGACTAAACACCTTCGAAGGCTCACAGAATGCTGTTCCCTTCCCACCAAAAGGGTCCCGATTTTTCTACTTGCATTTTTTACATGCTTTTGAACTGCTAGGTTAGCAGAAGCTGGGATAAGTAATGGGAGCTCACTTCATTACGTGGCACTAGGATTCGAACCACCCAATTGATGACCTTTCAATCAACAAGCTCAGCATCTTAGCCACTGAGCCACCCCGTCCCTTTTATAGAGGCCATCAAAAAGCAAATAAGGAACAAAAAAAAAAAAAAAGCCAGAAACACTTACTTCACCAGGAATCGAGCCACCACATCCCTGCAATGGTATAAAACCTCCAATGCAATATTGTCAAATAGAAAAGCAACAGGCCAGGACAGTGTGAACCTTCCAGACAGATGAAAAGATAAGATCAACCTGCTACTAGGTTTGATACAGCAGAAACTTGGAGGCTGGGACAATATCAGTCTGGCACCCAAGATTTCATGTGTTGAGGTAGAGCATTAAAAAGGACCCAAATGTCCCATCCCCCCTCCCCTGAAATTCCAGTAGGCCACGCCCACCCAGAAACTGGGCAGTGAACCGGATGCTGGGATTTTTGAAACACCATCTTTCAAAGGAGGTGAGGAACACTGTAGAAGTTTGAAGAGATGACTAATCTCCTTTTAGACAATTCATGTGGCATCTTGCACAGGAACTGCAAAAAGTAACAATACATTCACAAGTGTCTTCCTTGAGGGCCAAATATTTTCTACGTCACCAAGGATTCTGGCTTGCAAAATATGAAGTGATAGGAGAGCTTGCTCTGGTTGTTACTCAGCCCAGATCTAAAATGCCTGCCTGGACTTCTGATTATGGTGACAGAGTGCAACAGGAATCAAATTTTGTGCAGCCAGCAGAGAATCGTAAAAGATACTGCGAACGTTTAAGCAAACAGCTATAAAACCAGATTTCCTTTCTCTTAAGTCTTTTTCCAAAAGCTGGTGTGTTCCCCTGACCAACCCCAATTATCCCTAGAACTCCGTTTTCACATCTTTCTAATGATTATAGAGGCTGTTGTACAGATGTGTCAAAGTTATCTCCACCTGGTGGTTAAAAAGTATATAATATTTCCCAAACTGGCCAGAGATGGAAAACATGCAGTATATTACTCTAAGCTTGCTCCAGACAGGGCCTTTTTAAAAACTTTGATAAATTTAGGATCATCAAAGTCTCTCTTTCTTAATGTCTATGGAGATTCTCAGTCATCCAAGTCATGGTTGTCCCAAATGTGCTTTTTCAAGACGCAACTCGGCTTTCTGGTTTTTCTTTGAAGACAATTCTCTGCTCTGCAGAAGAAGTTTCTTAGATGAGAAACAAAACATCTTCAACGAAAAACCAGAAAGTCCAGTTGCCTCTTGAAACAGAATAGAATAGAATAGAATAGAATAGAATAGAATAGAATAGAATAGAATAGAATAGAATAGAATAGAATAGAATTCTTTTTTGGCCAAGTGTGATTGGACACACAAGGTATTTGTCTTGGTGCAAATGCTCTCAGTGTACATAAAAGAAAAGATACATTAGCCAAGAGTCAAGAATCATCAGGTTAATGATAGTCTTAGGGTACAATAAGCAATCAAATTATATTAGGAATATAAATCATAAGGACCTTTGGGACTATTTTTCGTAGCACTACTTAAATGCAAACACATGCTTAGACTGCCCCTTGGTTCTAGTTTGTTCGTTGTAGTCAAAGACAGTCCAATACTGATCCGATTCTCAGAAATTTATGGCTTGTCTCCTGCTGAGCTCACTCCCCCTGGTTGCATCTACCCAACCTGACATATCCAACAAGAGTGGGATATTTTGAGTCCTGTTCATTATGGAGTGTCATCTAATGGGACTCAGGATTGCAACCTTTTCTGTTGAGGTGGCCATTCTTTAGCACGTCATCCCTCCAGGGACTAGACTGGGTTTATTTAACCTTAATCCTGGTGGATCTTCAGATGGTTTTGAAAACCTGGGGCCTTAGACATGTGGTTGAGTTCTTGCAAAGGGCTTTGATAGGTGGATAAAAATGCCAAATCAGCCTTAATCATTAAAAACTGATCTTTCGTAACATTCAAAAATGAAAAATATTGATTCATCTGACCATCTCGAATTCTTCCTCAGCAGGTTCTTATCTCCATGGTATTATTGAGTGTCTGGTTTCAAGCTTTGTTGACCTCTCCGTGGGATGAAACAGAGTGAGAAACAGTGTTGAGTTCCCCACAATTTATACTAAAAATTGTCATCCTTTAGAGTCCCAGATTGTCCTTTAACCCAAAGGCAGTTGTGCAACCTCACAGCATTGGTGAAACATTCCAGGTATCCAGCAGGAACATTTTATGGTCCATAATATCTAGAAGACATCTATTTACATTAAAAGACAAAAGAAATAGTTGAAGTCAACCTATTCTCTTTTGAAGGCAGGACAAGAAGCAACGGATGGAAACTCACCAAGGAGAGAAGCAACTTAGAACTAAGGAGAAATTTCCTAACAATTAGAACAGTTAATTGGTGGCTTGCCTCCAGAAGTTGTGGGTGCTCCAGTACTGGAGACTGGACAACCATTTGTGTGAAATGGTGTAGGGTTTCCTGCCTAAGCAGAGGGTTGGAGTAGAAGACCTCCAAGGTCCCTTCTGTTAAAGAGTTACTTTTTTTCACCTAGAGGATCTGAGGTTCAGTCTGACATAATCTGAATTTCATCTGAATGCTAAGGCTTGTCTTAATGCAGAACCTTCATTTGGATGGGCCAAAGCCCCGTGGCTTCATTAAGACACAAGATATGCTTGCAGCGGTGTTTCCTGGCTTTCTAATTTCTTCTGGGGCCCATTCGCTTGAGATACATCCCACCTCAGAAGGTACAAGCGCATGTTTGTGAATTAAGCAATGTTGCAAATGCTGCCTTGGCAATAATAATAATTGTTTGGTTTTTTTAAAAAAAAAACATTTTCAATTAAATATAACCTGAGAGAGTGTAAACATTAATAGGATTCAATTTTGCTTTCTCCACTGCCAACAGAATCCCAAATGGTTAGCTCAGAGTTTTGCTTATTTCCCTATTGGATACTCAAGGGTTTTTGCTGGATAACAGGATGCAGAAAAATATTTAGTTGATGGAGAGAGAAGGAGGGAGAGAGAGGGGGAGAGGGAGGGAGAGAAGGAGAAGGAGAGGAAAAGAAAGAGAGAGGGAGAAAGGGAGAGAGGAGGGGAGAAGGAGAAGGAGAGAGGGAGGGGAAAGAAAGAGAGGGAGAGAGAATGAGAGGGTGAGAGAGTTTAAGAGAGGGAAAGGAAAGGAGAATCAGAGAGATGGAGAGTAAGAGGGGAGAGAGAGGGAGGATGGAAAGAAAGGGAGAAAGGCAGAGAGGGGAGAGAAGAAGGAGAGAGGGAGAGGAAGAGGGAGCGGGAGGGAGGGAGAAAGAGAGCGAGCGAGCAACTGAAAGCTTCTAGAGAGTTTGATATATACATTAAACCACAGCTGAGAAACATTACACTTAAAATTTGGCAACCCCATTTTGTGGTCGGAATATCAATCATCCTTTATGAATCTAGATCCAGAGATGCCTTTAAACAGCATCCTGAAATGCCGGATCTAATTTAAGGACCCAAAGTTTGGGGCCTCTTAAATCTGGCCAACAATTGCTTAACTAATTACACTTTTAACATGACAAGGAGAGAGGAAATTGTTAAGAACCTCCGTTGGTGGGTGACGAAGCCAATTGGGCTGAGCAACGTTCGCCCCGTGTGAGCAGCTTTGTTTTTCTTAATGGGTGGTTTTTGGAGTTTATTTTTTTCCATGAAAACAAAAAAAGGAAAACAATGCCAAAGCTCTTTCCTGTCATTTTTTGTGCACTTCGTGCTTTCAACATGGCAGAAGAACATGACATCAGGGTCCATTAAAGCCCATTTCAGAGGGCTTTAAAGACATCCTTGTGTCACTGGTGGTGGAGATCTGGTCATGGTTTGGAGCTTGCCATATGGTTCTCCTGGTTAATCCATGACTTACGCTTACCTGATTTTATGCTTTAAGGTTTTAATTTGGTTTTAGCAGCTACGGTGTTTTTTCTGTTCTTCTGTATTAAGTTTATTGTGTAAATTGATACTTAATTTAGTGGTTTTTAATGAGGGTTCCTTGGTGTTCTCTGAGCTTGTTTGTTTTATTGCAGATGTTCCATTACCCAAACAAGGAAACATCATCCATGTTGTGGTTTTGAACTATGTGAGATGGGTGCCATTCTATATTGGATGGTTGGTTGGTTAGTTGGATAGTTCTTTGGTGGGATGGAATCCAAGAATTTGATAAATCAATTCCATGTATATTTAGTAGCAAAGAATGACCAAGAATGAACTATGGAGAAGTTCTAAACACAGTTTCCTCTTTAAAGAGTTGGTTTTTCCAGTTGGTTTTCTTTGCTTTCTGAACAAATTTAAACCAGTTTTATTTGTCTCAATGCTTACTAGCTCTTTGATCAGCCATCATTCTTACCCATGATATACCAGGATATAGAGCTAGGAATGAGAAGTGCTGTAGTCTTGAAAAAGTTATCAAGGAAGGGTGATTTTAATAGTCTGTAGACCTCAAAATCACTTTTCTTTGTCATGTTTTCCACACATGTTGGTTTGTAATCTGTAGAAATAGGCTAGGAAGTTGATGCTGTCTGTGGGACAAGCTGTCTCTTGAGAACTATGGTTATCTGTTGGCTTCCATATGGACCATATTATCAATACTTACAATTCTATCTTCTTCTACCCTACTTTCTTCTACCCCACCTTCTACCCTACCATAAATACTTACAATTCTTTCTGAATTTTTCTGCTCCATTAAAAAGGACAAAAATGTTGTCACATTAATAATAGCTCTAATCCAAACGAAAGATTTGTGAAGGCCACTCTCTTCAGTTTGGATTTGATTTAACCAAGGAGTGAGTGAGAAAGAGAGGAAACACCAATTGAATTTTTTTTGAAAGAAATCTAGGAAAACAAATAAAATGACAGCTGAAGCCTTGTGTCATCTCTAAGGCTCAGTTAGAAGATACCACTCTCAAGTGAGGACAGATTTTCAAAATAAAACAGACCAGGAAGTCTGCTTGTTTTGACCTACCAAAAACCAAGCAAAACAAATCAAATGCAGTTTTATTCTTTATCCAAAGGTTTTATTCTTTCTTTGCTGACAACAGAATCACCCTGATGTGAACACAGGAAAAAAAACCTGTCACGATAACAGCTCATCATGTGCAAATATTTAAGGTGGAAATTGTGATGTATGTAAGAGTAAGACAATGTTGTTCTATAGTACATGTGGCTTCATGTTGAGTTAGAAGTTTATGGGCCTTTTATGCCCAATAACATCTCTCTCCTGAACCAGAAGAACAGAGAAAATGGAAAAATAGAGGAGAATCCAGACTATGTGCACAATCTATCCAGGATTTTGATGGCTCAATGAATGGATGGATGGATGAATGATATGGTTAATATTTGCACAGACTTTTTTTTTTAACTTACATTGTGATTTTACTCATCCTAATGATGGTGAGAAACCATAATCTCCTTTCACTTCCAATGCATGGAGAAAATCTTGATTGATTTTCTGGATTAATTGGATTGGATTAGTTGGATTAATTTGTTAGATTAATTAGATTGGGACCTGTGAGGATATCACCAAGATCAACAAAACCAATTGCGAGCAAAGTCAATACTTCTTCCTATATCAGTCACAATGGACTTCCTGAGCCAAGACTAAATCAATATCTCACAACCAATATCACACAATATCTCACCTAGGAGATTTAGTTGCCTTCTTGGGCACTGATTTGATGTGCAAACTTTTGTGATTCTATCTGAAAGACAATAAAGGGGATTGGACTAGAATGACCTACAAGGTCCCTTCCAACTCGGTTAATTTGTTAATGATCTGTTAAAGAATCACTCATGGGACTGTAGGCCATTTCCTAACCTCTAAAAGAGAAGTGTCCAACCTTCTCCAACATCAGGGCTGACTGAGGAATTCTGGGAATTGAAGTCCACAAGCCTTAAAGCTGCCATGTTTGGAAATCCCTGGTCCAGGGAGTAAGGAAGATGATTTCGAGGGAGCTTTGAAGGAAGACAGCAAAAGTTCCTACATATCTCCATCAAGGTCACCTTCCTCATTCTTCAGACTAGGGCAGAGGTCTCCAAACTTGGCAACTTTAAGATTTGTGGACTTCAACTCCCAGACTTCCTCAGCCAGTTGGCTGGGGGGATTCTGGGAGTTGAAGTCCACACCTCTTAAAATTGCCATGGTTGGCTGTCCTTGCCCTAAAGAAACCTTAGCAAAGAGCACCTGAAAAACAACAGAGGTAGTTGATCAAAAAGCACTATTGTAACTAATCGAGAATGTGAACCTGGGTCAAATTAAACAGAATACCCAGACGCAAAAAGCATGAGAAGAAACTATTAAAGCGGAATATGACCAAGCAGCCTAGGCAGTTATCTTAATTGTCTTTTTCCTGTGAATGTTATCCCTCTAACATGAATTCTGATTAAAGGCAGCCAGACATTCAGAGCTCCTGGTATCTCCTGCCTGCACTTTATCAGAGAAACATATCAATCCCTTCAAGGGAATTAATGAAGAGCGGGAGACGGACTCGCACGGTTTCGTGTCATTCAGCAACCACAACCCAGCGAGCACTACCGTGGCCTCCCGATGCACTTCTCCAGCATTGTGTGAGTAAGGGGTTTTCACATCCCTTCTGGGACAAAATAATAATAATAATAATCAGGGATTTAATTTGAGACTGTTTGTTGGCCAGGCCTTCGTAATAGCTCTGCGTCAAAAGATGCCTCGAGTGCATTGGGAGGGATTTAAATTAAATGGATTAAAATATCTGAAGAACTCTTGTGCTTTTTTGGAGAGTAGCGGTATGAAATTACAATGGTAGGTGATGGATATGGAAGAGTAGAATGGGAAACGTGGGTTTCTATGAGAACCAATGGTGGGACTCAATTTTTTTTTTTTTACTACCGGTTCTGGAGGCATGACTTGGTGGGCATGGGATGGGAAGGTTACTGCAAAATCCCATTCCTTCCCCACCCCACTAACCTGCTTTCCAGCTCCGTTCTCCTGTGCAGGGCAACCAAAGAAGACCCAGCCAATCAGCTGGGACTCAATGGGAGGCAGAGAAGAGATGGGGACGGGGCCAGTCAGAGGTGGGATTGGCCGGTTCTCTGAATTACTCAAAATTTCCACTATCGTTTCTCTAGAACTGGTCAGAACCGGCTGAATACCACCTATGGCTGTTTTCCTATGTTTACCTTGCTTCCTTCCAACATGGAGGAGGTTGTTGGAGTTTATTTGTTTGTTTTATTTGGGATAGCAATCCAATTCATTTATCTCATCCCATCCCATCTTCTATCCAAGCTTTCCTTCAGAATCTCAGTGACGTACACACAACACTCCCACTTCCAATTTTTCCTTTAGGAAGCCCTTCCCTACTTGAGAGCGAACCTCAGTCTGGGTCTTCCAAACCTACTAGTATCTGAGGAGGCTTTCTACAATAGATGTGGTATCCTTCCACAAGACCTAACTTTTTGTGTGTGTGTGTTGGCATCTACAAATGAGGTAGGACTTCTGCACATTCACCTTCTCGGCCAGTTTTCCACAGATGCCAATGTTTCAACACAAATCCAACTACACTACAAGTCCAGTAGCTAAGCTACAGCATGAGCATCGCTCAATTCACCCAATGAAGAGGGAACCTCATCTTGTGTTTTGCAGAACAGAATAGGAATAGGAATAAGAATAGGAATAAGAATAGGGATAAGAATAGAATAGATTAGGAATAGAATAGAAATAGAAATAACAGAATAGAATTGAATTGAATAAGGATAGGAATAGGATAGGATAGGATAGGATAGGATAGGATAGGATAGGATAGGATAGGATAGGACAGGAATAGGAATAGGAATAGGAATGGAATGGAATAGATTAGAATAGAATAGAATAGAATAGAATAGGAAAAGAATAGAATAGAATAGAATAGAATAGAATAGAATAGGACAGGAATAGAATAGAATAGAATAGAATAGAATAGAATAGAATAGAATAGAATAGAATAGAATAGAATAGAATAGGACAGGACTAGAATAGAATAGAATAGAATAGGACAGGACTAGAATAGAATAGAATAGAATAGAATAGAATAGAATAGAATAGAATAGAATAGAATAGAATAGAATAGAATAGAATAGAATAGGACAGGACAGGAATAGAATAGAATAGAATAGAAGAGAAGAGAAGAGAAGAGAAGAGAAGAGAAGAGAAGAGAAGAGAAGAGAAGAGAAGAGAACAGGACAGGACAGGAATAGAATAGAATAGAATAGAATAGAATAGAATAGAATAGAATAGAATAGAATAGAATAGGAATAGGAATAGGAATAATCACCTGCAACTCCTGAAGCCAACGTATTCCACTGGGCAATTGTCCCTCATCATTAGGAAATTTATCCTAAGTTCCAGGTTGCTTCTCTCCTTGGTTAGTTTCCATCCATTGTGTCTCATCTTGCTTTTGGGTGCTTCTAACCAGCAAAGAGTCCAAAGAGAAAGAAAGCAATGCAAGAGAATAGTCCAACTCTCTCTCTTTCTCTCCCGTGGAACGATTTGCTGTGAATAACGACTGCCATGGAAGGCCCATGACTGAACATCTGGAATGAGGGGTGTGTTTCTGAGCCGCTTTCCTTACCTTGCCAGCTTTCCGATAGGTAATTCGCTATCCCTTCCCGAAACCTTCTGCCGAAAGTGGAGGAAGCTGGCTGGAAATAATCAGAATCATGCAGAGTGCCATAGATTGGACAACATTTCTTCTGCTTTATTTAGCACAGTGCTCAGTTGCCGGAGCTGAGGCTTCCCGAATATTTACAGCCTCACGCTGCTTCTTCTCACATCAGCCCTTTAAATGGTTGCCCATGCAGAGAGATTCGATGCAGCCTTTTCTTTTTTTCCCTTGAGCAAAAGATTTTCTCCCTTCAGCCATCCATCCTTGCTCTAACTGGCCAGCTGAGCCTCTTGTAGGCAAGAGGAAGCCATAAGGAAGACGTACAGTTCTCTTCGGGCTCGAAAACAGCAGGTTTGGCCAGCCAACCAACGGTTGCGGGCCTTTTTTCGAACTTAGGGGTATCGCCACCACACCTGCAGTCGGGCAGAAGTTAGAAATCCCTGCCTTGTTAAGCCTTTTTTTTTTTTTTAAACCATGGAAGCTGTAGGATTCATCATTTGAGTTCTGAGTTTTGTCTAAACTGGATGGTCCTTCAAATTACTCTATCAGTTGGATTTCTCTTGTAAAAGCTAGGCCCAAAAGAAAGCACCCTGCACCTTGGGTGAACCCAGGACGATTGGTGATGAAGGGGCCATTGAGTGTAAGATACAGAGTAACAGAGTTGGAAGGGGCCTTGGAGGTCTTCTAGTCCAACCCCTGCTCAAGCAGGAGATCCCATGCCATTTCAGACGAGTGGCTGTCCAGTTGCATTTTAAAAGCCTCCAGTGATGGAGCTCCTATAATTTAAGAAGGCAACTTCTGAAGGCAAGTACCCATGACTTCTGAAGGCAAGATAAACATGTAAGCAGTCCTACTGAACCAGGTATGGTCCTACTGAACTATGTATGTATACATATATGTATGTATATGTATATGTATATATGTATGTATATGTATGTATATATGCATGCATGAAATGAATGAATGAATGAATGAATGAATGAACGAACGAATGAACGAATGAATGAAACAATGTATTGGTGAAATCAGCTCAGGCCGCATTGCTAATTTGAATGAAATTTGGGGATGTCCCCATTTTTATCAGAAGATTTAAAGTTGTATCAGGGATTAGACGGATATGGTTAGATCCTTGTAAAAGAATGTAGACCTGGCTTTGAGAAGGGGAAAGGTTTTATAGCTGCTAAACTAAGAAGGTAGATGTGTTGGCATTAGCTCAGAAAAGCCTGATCAACTGGCTTGTTCCACAGTCCAAAAATGGAGTCGAGAGGTTTTCCAAGCTTTCATAGAATGGTTGGGGATTGGCTTGGGATGGTGTTGAAACCAAGCAAGAGTTTGGCTAATTATCCTTCTCCATTAAAAAAAGACTTGGTGGCACCATTTGTGTGTATTAGAATGATACCTGATGTATTTTCAAAGAGATTGTTCTCATCTTTGAGGATTTTTTGAAAGAACACGATAGATAGATAGATAGATAGATGATAGATAGATAGATAGATAGATAGATAGATAGATAGATAGATAGATAGATAGATAAGAGAGAGGTGACAGGTAGGTAGGTAGATATGATTGATAGATAGATAGATAGATAGATAGATAGATAGATAGATAGATAGATAGATAGATGAGAGAGAGAGATGATAGAAGATAGGTAGGTAGGTAGGTAAGAGAGAGGTGACAGATGGTAGGTAGGTAGATATGATAGATAGATAGATAGATAGATAGATAGATAGATAGATAGACAGACAGATAGATAGACAGACAGACAGACAGACAGATGAGAGATAGATAGATGAAAGAGAGAAAGAGAGACAGACAGACAGATTTCTTTATTGGCCAAGTGTGACAGGACACACAAGGAAAGAAAGAATACAACTATAAAAATATTTTCCTTCCTTGTCAACATTCTGCTAATGGAAAGTTGGATTTGCTTGAAAACTCCCTGATATAATCAGCACTTGGTCCTCCGGTGAAATCATCTGAAATTGTAATTCATCGGTAAGAGTTCTTATGACAGTCAATCTAACACTTAAGAGAACTTACAACATGCACAATCTAAAGAGAAGAGACTCTGATTCAGCCAGCCTGGAAACCAAATGTCTTCTGCCAAACGTGCTTTTTTCAAGAGGCAACTGGACTTTCTGGTTTTCCTTTGAAGACTTTTCGCTTCTCATCCAAGGAGTTTCTTCAGTTCTAAGAAAAACCGAAGAAGAATGGATGAGAACATTCTGTTGGGGGAAAAAAGACTTTTATCTTTTCCTGAACTCTGGAAAGCACTAACATCAGTGTTATTTCCTTCCAAAGTTTGCAAACTTTCCCAGGGAAGCAAAACCACCTGGATTAAGACGACTTTGGGTCACTCCTGGTATCTTCCTGCTGTTGTGTTTTTTTCATCAAAGAGGGCAC
Source organism: Pseudonaja textilis (assembly GCF_049901715.1). NCBI lineage: Eukaryota > Metazoa > Chordata > Lepidosauria > Squamata > Elapidae > Pseudonaja > Pseudonaja textilis. Next base: position 19,023,637 of record NC_142001.1, read on the forward strand.
TTGCAAATTTGCACCAAAGTGCAAATGATTTACTGGCAGGATGCACTGAAACTAATAGGTTAAAAAAAGTATGAGAAGGAGAGGGAGGGAGAGAGAGGAAGGGAGAGGGAGGGAAGGAGAGAGGGAGAGAGAGGGAGGGAGAGAGGGGAACAGGGAGAGAGATTAAACTGCTAGTTTTGGGGAACACAGAATCTTAAAGAAACATTGTCTCGCTTTTGGGAAGGCATGCATATTCTCAGTTTCTCCCTTGCCTGGATTAAATTTATCTGTACATATTGGATCCTTCTATTACCTGCACTTGTTTATTGTCCTTCCTTGGGGGAAACTCTGTCCCAGTACTTGAGGAAAGATATCCCTTGCCTTTAAAAAAAAAAAATCCTTATGCCAAGGAGAGCTAATGGGGGAATGAGAATAAAACAAGCATCTTAATGAGCTTATTGTAGTTTGCGTTAAAGAAGGGGGAAAAAAATAACAGCATTAAGAGGGTGGAAAACAGTTCTGGGGTTGCTCATAAAAATACCCCAACCTTGCAACCCCAGGACAGCTGTTGACTGAATTGCAGGTGCAGAGGGAAAAAAAAAAACTTACCTTGGATGGAGAGATTCTTCTTTGAAAAAGAGAAGGTGAGAAGGTTGGACCAAGGGAACCTGGGGGGTGGAAAATAAAGGAAAGAAAGGAAAGGAAAATAAAACGAAAGAAAGGGAGTGAGTTGTCCAGGCATTGATCTTCCTACTTGGGGGATGCTGCAAGCGGGGGGGGGGGGTAATTTTCGGAGTGGGGTGGAGGGAGGAGGAGGAGGGAAGAGGGAGGTTTCTGTTTGCCTTCTCCGCCTCTCCCTCTCTCCCCCGCCCCATTTCTTCCCCTGCCAGGCAGATGCCACCATGCAAGCACCCAGAAGATTCACAATCCGAAAATATGAACCCTGGGGAAAAATTGGGATTAGTCACCTAGGTCAGTTACTATTCCATGTGGAATAGCTGTGCATTTGAATCCTTTCCCTTTTCCCCTTCTCTTCCCTTTCCTTCTTCCTTTTCCTTTCCTTCTTCCCTTCCTTTCCTTCCTTTCCTTCCCTTTTCTTCTTTCTTTTCCTTTCCTTCTTCCCTTCCTTTTCCTTCTTTCCTTCCCTTTCCTTCTTTCTTTTCCTTTCCTTCTTCCTTTCCTTTCCTTCCCTTCCCTTCCCTTCTTTCTTTTCCTTTCCTTCTTCCCTTCCTTTTCCTTCTTTCCTTCCCTTTTCTTCTTTCTTTTCCTTTCCTTCTTCCTTCCTTTTCCTTCTTTCCTTCCCTTCCTTCTTTCTTTTCCTTTCCTTCTTCCCTTCCTTGTCCTTCTTTCCTTCCCCTTTCTTCTTTCCTTCCCCTTTCTTCTTTCCTTCCCTTTCCTTCTTCCCTTCCTTTTCCTTCTTTCCTTCCCTTTTCTTCTTTCTTTTCCTTTCCTTCTTCCCTTCCTTTTCCTTCTTTCCTTCCTTTTCTTCTTTCTTTTCCTTCCCTTCCCTATTTCCTTCCCTTCTTTCCTTCCTTCTTCCCTTCCCTTCCTTTCCCTAGTTTCTTTTCTTTCTCCTTTCTCTTTTTTTCTCCTTTCCTTTCCTCCTCTATTTCCTTCTCTCCCCTCCCCCCCCCCATTTCCCCCTCTCCTTCCCTTTCCCCAGTCTTCTTGCTGCCCTGACCATCTGCAAAACGACCTGCCAGATTTTTTCTCAAGGCGGCTAGGCTTAATCCAGCTGCTGGGGGGCTTTTGAGGGCGCCGCCCCCCCCCCCCCCCCCCCTCTCTTCTCCGGCTTCTGCTTGCTTTAAGCTGCAATTTCGCAAGAAACTCGACCCACGAGGAGCGGCGAGGCGGCAGCGACGCCCGCAGCCGGGCTGGGACCGCGCGGAAGGGAAAGGAGCACCGACGGGAGGCGCGGGGACGCGGGTGTTCCCAAGGCTCCCCCTTCCTCTCCAAGCAAGCCCCCCGACTCCTCTGTGTGCGTGTGTGTGCGTGTGCACGCGCGCCCCCGGAGGAAATAAGAACCGCGGTCCGGGCTGGCCTGGCTGGGTGTGTGTGGGGGGGAGACCCAGCCTGACCCCGGCGAGGCGCAACTTTGAGCGGAGGGGAAGCGCCTTGACGGAGGGGGGGCCCGCAAAGCAGGCGCGCGAGCCGGAGCATCTTCCCGTCCGCCTCGGCCGTGTGAACCTGGAGCCAAGGCGCGGAGCATCCCTGGCGGGGACGCGCTGCCGTCCGGGGCGCGCGCGTGCCGGAGCGCGGGAGGTGGTGCTGGTGGTAGCGGAGGAGGAGGAGGAGGAGGAGCAGGAGCGCATGCGTGTCGCCCGGGGCCGCTGCGCGGGTCGTGTGAACGCGCGGTTCTTCCTTGCCTGCGCGGGCCGGGGAACGGGTAAGTACCTTAAGCCAAGGCGTCGTCAACCCCCCCACTTTCCCCCGCTTCTCTTCCCCACCCCCCCCGTCCCACCCCGGGGCTTCTCGTCCTTCCAACGGAGGAAGAGGATGCCAGGCTCCGCGGCGCGGAGAGCGGCAATTTCCAGCTCCTCGGGGATGCGTGTCTAGAAGGCAAGAGCATCCCGACAAGGGCTTGGCGCAGGGGATTTGCTCCCCGGGATTGGCGACGGGGATGTAGGGAGGGGGAAGGGAACAGGCGGAACGGGAGGGGGCGCTTTCCCTCCCCCCCGCCCCCCCCAATCCGGCTGGGCTGCACCGGTGCGCTCTGGCTCGCCTGCGGGGGTGGGTGGGTGGATGCGGGGCGCGTGTGCCGGAGTGTGAGCGAGTGTGCCGAGGGGGAGCGAGCACAAGTTCCTTGCACGCTTAAGGAGGCACCCCAGAAACTGCGGGCCGGGAGGAGGGAGGGGGAGGGAGGGAGGGAGGCTCGGGGCGGGGGTGAAAGAAAAGCGGGGGGTTGCAAGAAGCGCCGATTTGGGAACTGTCCTGCCAAGTGGAAGAGGTGAGGTTCCGACGTTGGGGAGGGGAGGAGAAAGGAGAAGATTGGGGGGGCGGTGTTGCGTTTTTCTCCTGCGGGGAGAGCTGCATGCTTTGGGGGAGGGAGGGAGCGAGTGTGCGTGGGATGAAACCCTCCTTTGCCGGTGGATCTCCGTCCCCCTCCTCTGGAGATCCACGCGAAAAGGAGATGGTGGGGTTTTTGGGGGGGGAGGGTAGGGGGCGCCTCGGTTATCTCCTCCTCCTCCTTCCTCCTTCTTCTTCTCCTCCGGCCGCCGGCCGATGCTTCGGATCTTTTTTGGGTGGGCCGGCTCCAGGAAGGAAGGGAGGGAGGAAGGAAGGAGGAAGGAAGGAAGGAAGGAGAGAGCGTAGGAAGGAAGAAGGGAGGAAGGAAGGAGGGAGGGAGGGAAGGAAGGAAGGAAGGAAGAAGGAGAGAGCATAGGAAGGAAGAAGGGAGGAAGGCAGGAAGGAAGGAGGGAAGGAGGGAGGGAAGCAAGGAAGAAGGGAGGGAGGGAAGGGAAGGAGGAAGGAAGGAAGGAAGGAAGAAGGAGAGAGCGTAGGAAGGAAGGAAGGAAGAAGGAGAGAGCGTAGAAAGGAAGAAAGGACAGAAAATACGACAGAAACCCCCATTCCACCCTGCTCTCTTCGTTTCCATTGCTGCCTATCTCCCCCCCTCCCTCGGGAACTGCGCCCCCCCAATTGTCGCCACCGCCAGAACCTGGCGATCCAGGAACAGCGAGGCTGCGGCATCAGCGGTGAAGCACTGCGGTGGAGGCCACTCGCACCCCGCACCCACCCACCCACATTGCCCCGCATCTCCCCGGGACGAGGTAGGGAGAAGCCAGCCAGCCGAGCGGCCTTCGGGCCAAGGGAGGCGGGCTGTGGGGCTGTCTGTGCGGAGATCCCTCCTCCTCTCCCCCCTTCTCATCCAGGCTCTCCCTGTCCCGGAGTCTCTTCTCCCAGTTGCAAAGCAGTTGTGTGGAGAGCATCCTTGATGCTGCTTCTGCCTTTCCTGGTCGGTGTTCACGCATCGCCCTCAGGTTGGCCAGCACGAATCATTCTTCATCTCTGGTGCTTTCCATGCTAATTCCAAATCCATCCATCCATCCATCCATCCTTCCTTCCTTCCTTCCTTCCTTCCTTCCTTCCTTCCTTCCTTCCTTCCCTCCCTTCCCATATTGTTCCTTCCTTCCTCCCTTTCTTCCTTCCTTCCTTTCCCTTCCTTCCTTCCTTCCCTCCCATATTGTTCCTTCCTTCCTTCCTCCCTTCCTTCTTTCCCCGTTCCTATATTGTTCCTTCCTTCCCCTATCTTCCTCCCTTCTTTCCTTTCCTTTCCTTTCCTTTCCTTTCCTTTCCTCCTTCCTTCCTTCCTTCCTTCCTTCCTTCCTTCCTTCCTTCCTTTTCTTTCCTTCCTTTCCTTTCCTTCCGTCCCATATTGTTCCTTCCTTCTCCATCTTCCTTCCTTTCCTTTCCTTTCCTTTCCTTTCCTTTCCTTTCCTTTCCTTTCCTTTCCTTTCCTTCCTTCCTTCCTTCCTTCCTTCCCATATTGTTCCTTCCTTCCCTTATCTTCCTTCCTTCCTTCCTTCCTTCCTTCCTTCCTATATTGTCCCTTCCTTCCCTATCTTCCTTCCTTCCTTCCTTCCTTCCTTCCTTCCTCCCTTCCTTCCCATATTGTTCCTTCCTTCCCTATCTTCCTTCCTTCCTTTATTGTTCCTTCCTCCCCTATCTTTCTTCCTTCCTTCCTTCCTTCCTTTCTTTTCCTTTCTTCCTCCCTTCCTCTCCGCTTTCCATCCCATCTTCAGCCTTTCCCCACAAATCCATCACTTTGACCTCTACTCCTGCCTCTGGTTCTTTGTACCTTTCTTTGGAGTTCACCAAGGCTCCGACCTCATTTCCCCCGCTCCCCCTCTTTCTGGTCCACCTTATTCCTTCTTTTTTCCCCTTCTCTGCCACATGGACACCTTCCTCCAAAGCTCCTTCAAAATCTCCTTGGCCTTCCCTTTCAGTCCCACTCTTTCCTCTTTTATTTTATCCCATTTTGTATCGTTTCTGACAGCACCATCTCTATAAATGCTCTTTTTATTATTGTATTCTCCAACACAATTGTTATTTTTCCTCAAGATTCCTATTGTTCTTATTCATAGATGCTCTCTTAGACATGCACACAAGGCATCTCTCTCTCTCTCTCTCTAACCCTCTTTCTCTCTCTTCTCTCTATTTCTTTTTCCTTCTCTTTCTTTCTCTCTTTCCTTCTCTCTCTCTTTTTCCTTCTTCCTCTTTCTGGCTATCCCTTTCCTTCTCTTTCTTTCTCTCATTCCTTCTTTCTCTCCCTCCCTCCCTTTATTTCCTTCTCTCTCTCTCTCTCTTTGTCTCTTTCCTTCTCTCTCTTTCTCTCTTTCCTTCTCTTCCTTCCTCTCTTTCCTTCTTTCTCTCTCTCTCTCTCCCTCCCTTTCTTTCCTTCTCTCTCTCTCTCTTTCTTGATGGCCATCATCTGCAATAGTCTAATTTGACTTTTGGTCCTGAGGGCTTGAAAAAGCTACCGGGTCATGCAAAAAAAAAAAATGTGCAACTTAAAAGCAGCCTTTTTTTTTTCTTGTAAATGGAGGTGGATCTGTCTTTGGGTCCAATTATGTAAGGTATGCAAGGAAAAAGTTTCCAGGCAGTTTCAAGATGACATCACTGGAAGGAATTGTGAGTTCACGTTCTCCCTACTGACATGGGCCTCCTTTTCAGATGAAGGGGTTGGCTTGCAGTTTTGATCCTTGGATCCCCCTTAAAACGATGGATGCTGCCATTGAAATGGGCATCTATTCTCTTCCCCAGACTGCACCATTGTGGTTTTGGGGTTTTTTTTACCCTTGATATTGAAGAATATCAGGCATAGATCAATGCTCGGCTTAGAACTCCTAATCCATCGAATTGATCCATGTATTTTATAAGTTGTCCCCATGTCTATAAGAACAGGCATGTTCAGCCTCGGATCCGTACCTGCCTCTCCTCTTTCTGTGTGATCCTCCCTTCCCCTTCTCCCCCTCCTCTTTTCTCTTGACTTTGGGATGGATTGTGTGTTGCTTCCAAGGACGTGATCAAAATCTTTTCAGGGACCATGCAAAAACGGAAGGACGCTTTGGAATGCTAAGTGTACCTTGAAAAAAAAAGGAGGGGGGGGGGGGAAAGGAAGGAAAGGATAAATGCCATTTTGGGGGAAAGGTTTGTAATGTAATAAACACCGCTGCAAGCATATCTTGTGTCTTAATGAAGCTTTGCATGGCCTCGCCAAAGAAGAGGCTTTGCATGAGGGGCGTTGTGCATTATGCATGTGTGTCAGAAAGAGAGAGGGGGGGAGAGGGAGAGGGAGGGAGGGAGAGAGATAGAGAGAAAGAGAATGTGCCACGAGAAGGAGAGATGGAAAGACCCCAAGCAAAGCAGAACAAAGGAGGGGAAGAAGAAGACGAAACGGAGAGATTTCTAATTTCAAATGCAGAGTTTGTCTATTCCCTATATATGAATTGCTCTAACCCCCTTCTTGTCAATTGTCAAACAGAAGCTTCCGTGTGTGCATAATAATAAAATCACGATGAATTATTGAATGATGAATTCCCCCCTGCCTTCCCTCGGGGTCTTATACAATGCATCCAACAGTAGAGATGACCCTACCTGGAATAGAATAGAATGGAATAACCAGAGTTGGAAGGGACCTTGGAGGTCTTCTAGTCCAACCCCCTGCTTAGGCAGGAAACTATACATTCCAGACAAATGGTTGTCCAATCTCTTTATTTAAAAACTTCCAGTGTTGGAGCAGTCACAATTTCTGGAAGCAAGTTGTTCCACTGATGAATTGTTCTAACTGTCAGGAAATTTCTCCTTAGTTCTAGGTTTGCTTCTCTCCTTGGTGAGTTTCCATCCGTTGCTTCTTGTCCTGCCTTCAGGTGCTTTGGAGAATAGCTTGACTGCCTCTGCTTTGGGGCAGCCCCTGAGATATTGGGACACAGCTATCATGTCCACCCTGCTCCTTCTTTTCATCAAACTAGACATACCCAGTTCCAGCCAACCGTTCTTAGTATGTTTTAGCCTCCAGGCCCTTGGATGAATAAGCTTATTCTCGTCTTAATTGTCTTATCAGTTCTTCCTTCCCTTCCAGAACTTTGGTCCCTAAAACCTATGTTCTTTGTGTCTTTTGTAGACTATCCATCTTTGTTCAGGAACAATAGGCTTGATCGCTGATCTGAGAAAAATGCTCCTCTGGCTTTTTTTGGTGTTGTCCAGTCCAGCTTCTTCTACGGATCCAGAAACGGACGCCTCGGTGGAAATTTGCAATGTTTGTTCCTGTGTGTCAGTGGAGAACGTCCTTTACGTCAACTGTGAAAAGGTGGCCGTTTACAGACCCAACCAGCTGAAGCCCCCTTGGTCTTATTTATATCACCTCAACTTCCAGAATAACCTGCTGATTATCCTGTACCCAAACACATTCCTTAATTTTAGCCATGCGGTGTCTCTGCAGCTAGGAAATAATAAGCTACAGAACATTGAAGGAGGAGCGTTTATGGGTCTCAGCGCATTAAAACAGCTACACTTGAACAACAATGAATTAAAGGTTCTTCGTGCTGACACTTTCCTTGGCATTGAGAACTTGGAGTATCTCCAAGCGGACTACAATTTAATCAAATATATTGAGCGGGGAGCCTTTAATAAACTTCACAAGCTCAAAGTCCTCATTCTTAATGACAACCTGATTTCTCTCCTACCTGATAATATTTTCCGATTTGCTTCTCTGACCCACTTGGATATTCGGGGCAATCGCATCCAGAAAATGCCCTACATTGGTGTCCTGGAGCACATTGGGCGCATTGTGGAATTGCAGCTGGAGGACAACCCGTGGAATTGCACCTGTGACCTTCTTCCTTTGAAGGCCTGGCTGGAGAACATGCCCTACAACATCTACATCGGCGAAGCCATCTGTGAGACCCCCAGTGATCTCTACGGGAGGCTTTTGAAAGAGACCAACAAACAAGAACTCTGCTCCATGGGGACGGGGAGCGATTTTGATGTCCGAATCCTGCCCCCTTCCCAGCTGGATCCTGGCTTCAGCACTCCCAACGGCCACACCACCCAAACCACGATGCATCGGTTGGTCACCAGACCTCCCAAAACGACCAACCCTTCCAAAATCTCTGGAATCGTGGCTGGGAAACCTTTCTCCAGCCGCAACCTCAGTCAAATCGTGTCTTTTCAGACCAGGGTGCCCCCTCTGACCCCTTGCCCACATCCCTGCATTTGCAAAACCCACCCTTCGGACTTGGGATTAAGCATCAATTGCCAAGAGAAGAATATCCACTCCCTGGCCGAGCTGGTCCCTAAGCCTCTGAATGCCAAGAAATTGCACGTTAATGGCAATTACATCAAGAACGTGGAGGTGTCCGACTTTGTTGAGTTTGAAGGGCTGGATTTACTCCATCTGGGCAGCAATCAGATTGTGGCCATCCAAGGGGAAGTTTTCCACAACCTGACCAATTTGCGGAGATTGTATCTGAACGGCAATCAGATCGAGCGGCTGAGTCCTGAGATGTTTGCCGGGCTGCACAATCTTCAGTACCTCTACTTGGAATACAATGTCATTAAAGAGATTTTAGCTGGCACCTTTGACCTGATGCCCAATTTGCAACTCCTCTACTTAAACAACAACTTGTTGAGAAGTTTGCCTGCCTACATTTTCTCCCGGGCACCGCTCGCTCGGCTGAACCTGCGCAACAACCATTTCATGTACTTGCCTGTGAGCGGTGTGCTGGACCACCTGAAAACCTTGACCCAAATTGACCTGGAAGGGAACCCCTGGGACTGCACCTGCGACTTGGTGGCCCTGAAGCTGTGGCTGGAAAAACTCAACGATGGCATTGTGGTGAAGGAGCTCAAGTGCGAGACTCCCGTGCAGTTTGCCAACATCGAACTGAAGTCGCTCAAAAATGAGATCCTGTGTCCCAAACTCCTCAAGTCATCTTTCTTCACCAGCCCGGCCCCTGTGCTGACCTTCACAACTCCTTTGGGCCCTGTCCGCAGCCCTCCTGGTGGTCCGGTCCCGCTTTCCATCCTCATCTTGAGCATCTTGGTGGTCCTGATTTTGACAGTCTTCGTAGCTTTTTGCCTCCTGGTCTTCGTTCTCCGTCGCAACAAGAAGCCCTCCTCCAAGCACGAAGGCCTGGGCAACCCCGAGTGCACTTCGATGCAGCTCCAGTTACAGAAGCACGATCACACGGCCCAGAAAAAGGACACCTTGGGGGCCGAGTCCTTCATCCCGCAAACAATCGAGCACATGAGCAAAAGACACTCGTGTGGCTTAAAAGAAGCCGAGACGGGTTTCATGTTTGCCGAACCGGTGAGCCAGAAAGTCATCCTGAGAAACAACAGCGAGAAGGAGAAAGAATTGCTCCACACGGATATCCGGAAAAGACTGAGTACCATTGACGAACTGGATGAATTATTACCAGGGCGGGATTCTAATCTCTTTATCCAGAATTTCCTGGAGAACAAAAAGGAGTACAACAGTATAGGGATCAGTGGCTTTGAGATACGCTATCCAGAGAAACAGCCGGACCGAAAAAACAAATCTTTAATAGGAGGAAATCACAGTAAAATAGTGGTGGAACAGAGGAAAAGTGAATATTTTGAGCTAAAAGCTAAACTTCAGGGCTCCCCGGATTATCTGCAAGTCCTCGAAGAGCAAACGGCTTTGAATAAAATCTAGGCCGTGCAATCTGATTTCTTACAGAGGACTTTTATTTAATGATGCAAGTGCCTTTTGTTGACTTTTCCTTTTCCAAATATGGTACTCTCCCGATAGGCATAGAGGCAGGCAATCCAGGGGTGTGTGTGTGTGTGTGATAAAATTATAGCTCCAAATAGATTTTATTTCTTAAAAACTCTGCCCAGTGTGGAAATGGTAGGGAAAACTGCAAAGACTCTGTTGCCAAGGTGTTGCTTTATAAACATATTACACTGAATTTAACCTCAAGAGGAATATATATTTTCTACCCTAATTGCAAAACTTTCATCTCCTTGTGATTTGTTCAAACAAATGCACAAGAAAAAGAAGAAGAAGAGAGAAAAACTAAGGGAAGCGGAAGAAACTGTGCTGGTGAATTCCACACGGATGAAAGTTGCTAAAGGAACCAAACCTGGTTTCAACCCTATAAAAAGTGGTGGATTTCGCGATTGCAAGAGATTTTACAAACCACAAAAGCATGCAAACGAAAGAACCTTTCCATAGTTAAAATTGTAAAATTGGTTACTTTTTCAGCCTGCATCTTGAAAACACTGGATTTATAATGTTTAAAAATTGTGCAGAAATCTTCTCTTTAAAAAAAAAAAAAAAGTTTACCGTTCATTGCATCCATACAAAAGCAATTTTGACCATCTGATTACATGCCAGAAATCTGCATAAAATTGATTCAGACGAAACCCAAGTGGCAACGAGGACTGGAAGAAAAAAAATACTTGACGTTTTAAGACAAACCAACTCCCACCCATGGTAAAACTCCTGTCAACCCCCCAAGGTTGTCCAAAATTTTCAAAAATTTGCTTGCTGTGTGAGCGTCTCAGAAATTATTTTTGTAATATAATTCATATTTATGAAGTACTTTGTATACTAAATAGGGGAAAAATTATGTACTCCTCATAATGTATTTAAATATGCCTGATTTGTTTTCCTGGTCACAACGGTGCATTAATCATTAAATATAATTTAAACAAAACAAAAAAACAAAAACAAAAAGAGAGAACCAATATACCAAACAGAAACTATTGATGAAATGTATAGATTTATTTGAGAGTCAATGTGATCAGGTCTTAAGAATAATAATGATGATGATGAAGATGATAATAATAAAATTATGTTCTGTACTACTTTTGTGAAAACCACATAGGGTCTTATTTAGATTTGTGGCACCCATTTCTGTGTCATATAAGTCCATTTTGCCTGTCCTGTTTTTTTCTTTTGTTAGCAGTGTTGAGATTTTAGAGCTCTTCCAGTTTTGAGGGGTTAATTTCATTAATGGTTTAAGCTGATGGAGTCACTAATGAGACAGGTTAATGGTGTGTACAGACATTTCTGATTGGTTGTGGTGCTGTTGATTGTATTTCAGTTTACAATTGTCTAGACTTTCTCACCATATTTGATGGCCCGAAGGATGTTTACCAACAGGCCTATCTTTTTCAGAACCCCAAAATTGATAAAACTAGAGGGGCTGCCAAGAACATACCCTAAGTTCTCTCTGCTCCATCCTTAATAGATCCTCATTCTTCTATCCTTTGAAGAGGAGCCCTTTGAAGAGGCGGTGTTCAGATGTTGTGGTTACTTCCTACTTTTTTTAAGGATTTGGCCCCCTCTGGAGGAAGAAATTTAGAGCTGTGAGGTATTTTTTTAGTGATATTCAGCTTGTGTCCATTTACAATTCCTGTAAGCTGCTCAATTTGCTAAGGCAGGGGTCTTCAAACTTGGATAGCTTTAAGACTTGTGGACTTCAACTCCCAGAATTCCTCCTCCAGTCATGTTAGCTTAGGAATTCTGGGACTTGAAGTCCACAAGTCTTAAACTTGCCAACTTTGAAGACCCTAGTGCTGAGAAGGTGGCTTTCGGTTTGGTGGGTTCACAACTTGTGTTACCCAGTATCCTGATTGACTTGATGGAATGCAGTGGTTCCTAATGTTAGTTGGTCAAATTCATCTATCACAAGTATGTCTAGTTGCCAATTTTATCCCATCCTCTACAGTTGTAGAAGTCGTTTGTTTGCTGCAACTGAAAGCAAGAACGATTTATTATGGAAAAAAAATGCCGTGTTTACAGCTTAGAAACCCTAAGCTCTGGAGAAGATGGAGATTTTGGCTACTGCTGTTGTTTGACAAGATCTCTTTCTCAATCTTTAGGTATAGATCAGGATCTACGATGATCTATTTTTAAGTCTACTTCACCCAAAGAGTGACTGGAGGGTAAAACTGCTTCTGGAATATAAATTGCAGAGAAGATGACATTGTCAGACCTTTCTAGCACAGGTTCTGTCAGTAAAAAGACCCTACTTTGCACTCTAGATTTTTCTTCCTCCACCCAGCCAGTGAGTTGCCACTTGTAACGTTGAGTCCAGAAATGATGCTGTTGTTGTCTTCATGGTTTGTTTTGAAGTAGGCTATGGATAAAACTCCAATGCCCTTTTCATGGAACGGTTGCTGACCCAGTGAGATCCTTTAAATCTCATTGTCATGGAGTATAGTACAGGAAGCGACTCAGCGTCCTTGTTGGGTATTTGATTTTGTGGAAAGTGAGAGCTGAAATTCAGGCTTGACAAGAGCATATTTTCACTCTGAGAGACCAGGGACATCTGAGTGGTAGTTCCCCTAGGGAATCTAACTGGATGCTGCAAAAAATCTCAGCTCTGTGGAAGCTTGACTATACGATTCTGAGTTTTATAGGTAGTTGTGGTAAAAATTGATCATATCCATCAAAATTCAGGAGACGGAAAGAAAAGATGAGTATAAACCTTCTCATATACCTTGATCTAGTTTCCACAAACTGTCATCTTCCAGATGTTTTAAGACTAGAGTCTTCAGGATTCCCCACTTCTGGAGGACATCAGGTTAAGAAAGGCTGAATTAATTTTCCTGGGCTGAACAGAAGCTGTGGTATTTATTGTTTGTTTGTTTGTCTGTTTATTTATTTATTTATTTGCAGGCTCTTGTTGCAAGCAAAATCAAGTTCTTGAAATCCTAGGCAAAAGGTTGTCCGCCCAGCACAACCCAGATTAGCTGGAATAATTGCTTGAGTTAAATTATTTCTGAAATCCATCATCATTTGAAGAAAGTTATAATAATCTCAGGGAAGGTAGATAATTCATTGAGCGTTAATGAATGGAAGCTCTTTCCATTGACGAAAGATTCAACCAGGTGGCGCTTCAGGGATCAAAATGTCACCAGTGGGAATTGAAATCAGGTATCTGGGTCTGGTTTTTCCCCCCCTGCTCCCTGGTGAAACCAAGAGATAAGCCACAAATTGTCTTAACGACAGAAAAATTAGAGTATGGAAATTGCCTTAGTATATTCAGGGGGTGTTGAAATTACTTTTCTTGGATGGGAAGAATGCTTTCAATAAGTAGAGGTCCATCTGTGGTCTGAAGTGGTATGAATCAGAGGTACCTTCACCAGCTGCTGCTTATGAGAACAATGCTCAAATAATTGAATGAAAATTGAAAATACTGAAAGAGGAAGACATTTTCAGCATGCATATTGGTTTATGGTGTCCTTGAATTCTCTCCCCTCCAATCCAGGTTAGAAAGATTGGTTGCAAAAGATGAATGCTAACAGGTGAATGTGGAGAGAAATTGAATAACTCATTGGCCTGATGGACACACCGTAGACTTTGTTTTAATGGCTTAGCGTTGTGTGCTTATTCAACCAATGTCAATATTCAGGCCTTGTGGCTTATTTAGGATTATCAAGGAACTAAGTTTGCTATCAGATAGGAATTCAGCCAAAAGGGTATGTCAGACAGTCTATGGACAAAAATTCTATAATTTTACAGTACTTTACGCTTGTTTGCAAAGAAGCTCACATTGAAGGAAGATATAAGATCCGATGCAATGTTAGTGAACGTTACTCGATTTTGCAATGGGGGCGAGAGAAAGGTTGGAAGCTTGGTGATATTTTAATCCTTAAAAAATGCCAGATATCCAGGTGCGTCCTTGGCACATTGTATTCACCACTAGACAAGATGCCACTGGATTCGTGTAAGCTGTCAGCTCCATCATGTAGCTCCCAAGGCCTACAGCCTCACATGGAGAATCCTGTCAATTCTACTCTCCAGGTCTTTTTACTCACCTGTCAAAGATGAGTCAAATCCTGAACAAATAACTTTGTCTTCTCCTTCTCTACCTCTTCAAATTCAAGTTGATAATTCCAGTTCTCCTTCAACTTAAAATACTTTCCAGGAGGGAACCAAACTGTGATGAAGTTCCTATAATGAATGATTCCTTGACCTTGCAAATAACTAGAAGGTCCATAGGTGTGGATATTTTTGTCTTTCCGGAAATACAGGAAGTATTTTTCAGGCTGCAAAAGCTTTCCTCAAGCCTCTGGCAGGCCGAAAAAGGCCTCAAACCAGCCAAAAATCAGCTGGGAGGTGTGCACGCATGCGCAGTGAGGTAAGTTTGCCGGTGACTTGCATGCTGGCACAAACAGCTCTGAGTGCCACCTGTGGCACACGTGCCATAGGTTCGCCATGACGGGCCTAGGAGGTAACACATGAAATTGGCTAGTGGTCTTTGTGCTCTTGACAGCTTAATAATACGAACGCGTCGCAAGGGCCTCTAGCCATTCAAGGAGAAATGCGCACTTGTGAAGGGTAGCAAGTAGCAACATTGGTTGGATTTAGAAATTGTGGTGCTGTTGCTGCTCAGCCCCCGCTTTCTTTTCACCAACTGGATTTTTGAGAGAGGTGACTAATGTTGCCCCTGTTTTAGGCTTCAAAATAATTGCTGTTGTCAGTGCTGGTTGCAGTGTGGATTTTGTAAACCATCCATTCTGCCGTATGAAGTTGAGATACCCCACAACGGGTCATGAATGGAATAGCAGAGTGGGATTATTGGTACAGGTCATCCTCAACATATGACCATAATTGAGCTCAACATTTCAGTTGTTAAGTGAGGCATTTGTTAAGCGAGTTTTGCCCCGTTTTTATTGACCTTTCTTGCTTCACTTGTTAAGTGAGTCACTGCAGTTGATAAGTTAGCAACCTGGTTGTTATGTGAAACTGGCTTCCCCTTGGCTTTGCTTGTTGGAAAGTCGGAAAAGGGAACATATTAAAAAGAAAAGATGTTGAGACTCTAGAACAAGTGCAGAGAAAAGCAGCCCAGATGATTAGGGGGCTGGAAGCTAAGACATACGAAGAACAGTTGCAGGAACTGGGCCTGGCTAAAGAAGGACCAAGGGAGACAGGAGAGCATCTTCCAATATTGGAGGGGCTGCCCCAGAGAGGAGGAAGGGGTCAAGCTATTTTCCAAGGCACCTGAAGGTCAGACAAGGAATAATGGATGGAAACTGAACAAGGAGAGATTTAACCTGGAAATAAGGAGGAATTTCCTGACAGTGAGAACAATCAATCCATGGAACAGAAGTTGCCTTTGGAAGTTGTGGCTTTCAAGAAGAGGTTGGACTGCCATTTGTCAGAAATGGTACAAGGTGCATGGGTGGGGGGTTGGACCACATGACCTACAGGGTCCCTTCCAACTCTGTTAATGTAATCTAATCTTATGACGTGACCCTGGGACGTTGCAACTGTCATAGTCAGTTGCCAAGCACGGAATGAATTTTGAACATGTGGTCTCGGGGATGTTGCAAAGGTCGTAACTATGAAAAATGGTCCTACGTTACCTTCTTCTGTGCCGTTGTAACATTGGTGACTAAGTGGACTGTTGTAAGTTGAGGACCACTTGTATAATGTATAGTGTATCACAATAGTGGTGGAGGGATGCTTCTCTTTGATCTGCATATTTGTAATTCTTAAACCTGAGTGTCTGCAATTTTTAGATCTGCATGGGGAAAATGATTCCAACTGAGCGTCTTGAGAGAACCTGATGGCCATCAGTTGTTGATGTCAAAGGTCTTTAGAAACCAAGCATTGCCAACAGGCAACTTGTATTACTTCTTGTCTTCTTTTGGACCTTGTGTGGGGGGTATCCAACGTATACATTGGGTCATGGGAGAAAATAAACCTTTAATCTAGTTCCTCAATTTTCATCAGCAAATATGCCAACGAAGGCTGACAGCGGGGAAGCTTTCGGGAAGCTAAGTCAGCGTTTCTCCATGATCAATTGCTAATTTTGGAGCTTTCAGATTTTTTGCTCAGATGTGAGCTTTGCAGACAATCCTGGGCAGGAAGCCATGGTGAGCAGGGTGCTGTTGGATCAATCCAGAGGTCCACCTTAGTCAATATCCTGCTGTCAGGACCAACCAGTTTTCAAAAATAATTGAATGCATAACTTGGGAAGGTAGTTGCTTTCCTTTCCTTTTTTTTTTTTTTTGTTGTGGAGCCCTGGTTTTGGATTTCATCCATAAACAAAGCTAATAGTTATTGATAGAGATGTCCCCTGACTCATATTGTCAAAGGCAAACTCTGCAACAGGAGCTGCCAGACTTCGTTTAACATCTACAGTTGATGTGTTGTTGTTAGACGTTTGGAGTGCCTCAGTCACCGTGAGGGTAAAAGAATGGTTCTTTGTAGAATCAAAGGAAGGTCTTGAACCCACGGCACTGTGCCACACCTGATCCTAATACCAGGTTAACAGCATGAATATCAAGGTTTATGATATCAGAAGAAAACCGATAGGCTTTTCATACACAGTCGTTATTCCGGGATCCCCTTGTCCATTTTTGAGAGGAGACCGCTTTTGTGGCTTCTGGGACTTGTGACATCCCATGACATCCTTTGCAAAAGGATCTTGGTAAGTTAGAAACGTGGACAGGAGAATGTGGGAATTAAGTAGATCAATGCTTCTGTTGGACAATGACTTCTATGAGGTCAAATGCCTACACAGACGATGGATGGACCTGGTTTGTTTGTTTGTTTATTTTATTTATATTTATTTGTCAAGCATGTATTAGATAACAAATATAATTGGAAACATGATTATGAGTACATGAAATGGGTACGAATAAAAGGGAGACATTAGGCCAGGGACGGTAGGCACATTGTTGCGCTTATGCACGCCCCTTACAGACCTCTTATGGAATGGGGTGAGGTCAACAGTAGACAATCTAAGGTTAAAGTTTTGGGGATTTGGGGAAGAAACCACAGAGTCAGGTAGTGTATTCCAGGCATAGACCATTCTGTTGCTGAAGTTGTATTTCCTGCAATCGAGTTTGGAGCAGTTTACCTTATGTTTGTATCTATTTTGTGCTTGTGTATTGTTGTGATTGAAGGTGAACTAGTCATTGACAGGTAGGAGATTGTAGCAGATAATTTTGTATTAGGTCAGACCGAAGGCAGCATAATTGTCTAAGTAGTTCTAAGTTGTTTATAGTGCATAGGAAACAATTCTGGAATTGTAGATGATCACGTGTAGACTATGAGTCACCAGTGTCCTCCAAACACAATGTTTGGACTTCATTGGTGGATATGATATGATTAGTAACAGTTTCAATTTATTGTGCATTGGTCAAATGTCACTCTAGTGGTGTTTTTTTTTTCCTGGGTATCATTGTTTAAGAGTCCCAACTAGTACAAACAAAAGCAATGAAAATAGTCAGAGAACTGGACTCTTGAGAGAAAGAAAGATCAGATATGTTTAGCACTGAGATGAAAGGAGGGAAAGAAAGGAGAGATGATACCAGGCTTCAAGTGTCTTTTCTTTCAACCCAAAACACGCAACATAGATTATCATCCTGCAATTACATGAAGGGAGATTCTGTATGAATATTTGGGTTTTTTTAAAAAAAAAAAAACTAGTAATAGCATAATTTGGGATAACGATGGGCTTGGCTATGCTGGATGGAGTCCTACTTTGAGAAGGAGCTTGAAGTTCATACTTTAGTGATCCTCCTACCCATTCAAAATTCTGTGAAGAAGTGCAGAGATCTGTCTGTTGTTCCTCTTAATTGATCCATGGGTGGAATTCCACGGTGTTTTCCAGATCAGTAGAAAATGGTGGAAAGAAAGATTAGAGGTAGGAGGCAGGTGAAAAGGAGAAAGAAGAAAGCACTATCCATTTAGGAGCAGAGTTATTCTTCCCTATAAATCTTGATCCACATTAATGTATTTCGTGAAAAGCTTTTATACCAATTGCAATAGCACTTAGACTTATCTGCCATTTCACAGGGCTCTCCAGCCCTCTCTAAGCAGTTTCCAGAGTCAGCCTATTGCCCCCGACAGTCTGGGTCCTTATTTTACGGGGGTCCTTATGGAAGGATAGAAGGCTGAGTCAACCTTGAGCCGGTGAGATCAAACCTGGTTGGTTTTGAAAACAATGTCTCAGTTGTGTCAGAACATCTGTCTCAAGATGGCATGTCTGAAGAGAGAGCAGAATTAATTAGCTTACCTTCTGCTAGGCTCCCCTCTTCAGCACTTCAATGTCCCTACAACTGCTAGGATAAAGAAATACTCTCCCAGGGCAACTGCACAGGGGAGAATAAAGGAGAGTCCTCCTCGCAGCCAGTTTTTATTCATTTTAATGTCTCTCTACAATTTAAGTGTTAAATGCAGAAGGGCAAAGGTAGCCTCCAATGCCTTCTTGCAAATAGTATTTGGTAACGCTTGCAAAAATATCCAGGCCCGTGTCATTATTAAATGCAAAGAAAAAAAATATGCACAAGTTCAGCCGTTCGAATCCCTAGCGCCTCATCAGAGAGTGAAACCCCATTACTTGACTCAGCTTCTGCCAACCTAGCAGTTCAAAAGCATGTTAAAAAATGCAAGTAGAAAAATAGGGACCCCTTTGGTGGGAAGGGAACAGCATTCTGTGCATCTTCAGAGTTTAGTCCTGCCGACCACAGGACCACGGAGACGTCTTCGGACAGCGCTGGCTTTTCGCCTTTGGAACGGAGATGAGCAGCGACCCCAGAGCCGGATATGACTAGCACGGATGTGTCAGGGGAACCTTTAGCGAGGTTGCTTTTCTCAGTGTATGGTAGATGACAAATTCAGTCACCTTCAGGGAAGGGAAGGATGAGGGTTATAATTTAGCCAGCACATCTGGAGGTCCAGTTAATGCCTTAGAATCAACAGCTCTCTTCTAATCTTTAAGACATGCTGTCTGGGTCTTGGTCGTTAATCAAAGCCAAAAGCAGGAACAGGATTTTTTTTCCTTTTAAAGAACCACATAAAAAGTAGATGATTTGCGAGGTGAGATTCAGACCAGGCTATTTAGAATAGGAAATAAACACCTGAGAAGGAGATGACTACCCAAAGAGATGAAGGCTCTCCATCTTTGCTAATCTGGACCTGCACCTCAAATAGCGTAGTTGGCTTGTTAGAAAACATCAAATGTTTCCTCAAAATAAATTGTTTTATGTTTCAGTTCTGTTCTAATTCCTGTTTATTTTCTCCTTCCATGCTTTTCCTATATATCTCTGTCTGTCTGTCTGTCTGTCCGTCCATCCATCCATCCATCCATCCATCCATCCATCCATCCATCCATCCATCCACCTAGTTCTTGGCCCATTGAAAGCAGGTAGTGAAATCCTTGCTTCTCTCCCTCCCTCCCTCTCACCTCTTTCCCTCCCTCCCTCCCTCTATTCATCCATCCATCCATCCATCTATCTAGTTCTTGGCCCATTGAAAACAGGTAATGAAATCCTTGCTGCTAAAGAACGTTTACTGCTAAATGCTGCACAAAAAGAAAATTCTGTTTTTTATGAGATCTGGTCTTTCCATGTCCTCTCTGTCCCTCAAGCTTTGTTTTTTAAGGTGGGATAATAAAATGCCACAAAGAAGAATGAAATCTTCTAGTATTTATTGGCCCACCAACCAAGTCATTACAGGGATGACCAAACAGATGAGAGGGGCAGTATCCATTATGAGTCTCCGTTACATTGTTTTTCTAACCATGGCAACTTTTAAAGATATGTGGACTTCATCTCCTAGCATGTTGGCTCTGGGATTCTGGGAATTAAAGTCTATATATCCTACAGTTGGTAAGACTGAGAAATACTGCTCTATTAACCTTTCCGCCATGCTGAGATCTCTTAGTGTGAGATTCCAGTCTGGTTGCGGATAATGCTATCAACTTTCCTTTGTTGAATAAGCTGCTGAAAAAACTAGGGTTTTGTGGGGTTTTTTTTGCAACCTCGATTCTGTGATTTCGTATTTATTTTGCATGAGTAATCTTTCCTTGATGAATGTGTTTAGTTTTGCTTTGCATGTCTCTATTTGGAGTGATCTCCGTTTGCTCAGCCTGAAAGGAGTTGCACCCTTAGCACAATTAGTCAGGAATTTAATGGAGCTTATGGCTAGGTAAATAAATAGAGGGTAGAAGTCAGACTGTCGAAAACTACCTCACAAATGCTCCCAATTTCCTGTTAACATTGGGGAAAATCCCGCAACCACTGCAAGTGTATTTTTCCTGAGGTTCACAGTTAGCCAACAATCTTTTATTGATTCAACTCTGCAGTGATCTATTCACATTCGGAGGTGCACAAAACTGGGGCCAACTGACACCAAACGCAGTAGTATTGTTAAGTAGTTGTGATGGAATGTGATCGTTTTCTCAGTGGGGATACAATCAGGGGCGGTCTTATTTCTATATCCTTCCTCTTAAGCAGTTAGGCTCATAAAAAGTTACAGAGAGAGCCAGTCTGGTGTAGGGGTTAAAGCACATGGGTAGAAACTAGGAGATTGGGAGTTCTAGTTCCCACCTGAATCATGAAGCCATCTGGATGACTTGAGGCTAATCCCAAACTCTCAGCTCTGGGAAGTAGGCAAGGGCAAATCACTTCCTGCCAAAATATCCGCAGAGATTTACCCAGGAGTCAACCGTGACTCAACAAGCGCACACAATCAAGGTCTATTTGCTAACTATTTAGCACAATTCTAAGTATGTTGTTTGCTGTAGAGGGAATTAGAATGCAACTGAACAATAATCTTGGCACGTCCTTCACCTCGGATTTTGTTTATCAGGTGTCTTGTATCTTTAGATCTGTATTTTGGAGAATTGGAGGCACATACCCTACATGCCACAGTGTGGAGATGTGCAAAATTTCAAGACTTCTTGACAATTCTTACAGATAGCTCAATAGAATGCTTTTTTTTTATCCTACTCCTTTGCCTCCTTAGCAGCATGGTGTGGATTCCGCAAGCCCTCTCTTTGGCCCTTAAATAAAGATAGATATTTCAACAAAGTCCAACAATAATTGGGGGAAGGAAAGGGAAGAGAACTGACATACTTCTTTTTTTTTTCCTTTTGGATTCCAAGTGGGTCTGTTGTTGTTTTTGCAGGTGAAGCCAAAGACAAGAGCTTAAAGAATGAACGATACCAAAATTATCACCAGGGTGATTGGAAATGACATAACTAGCTCAGAGATAACTAGGTGATAACAAAACATAACATTCCCTCGCCATTTTAGGTCTATATCTTTAGGAACAATAGGGGGACTTTAAATATAGAACACCCATCCAGGTCCCCTTGAAAAGGTTGGTGAAGTTGTTAATAAAATGGAAATAGGACTTAGACTTATATATAGCTTTACAGCCCTCTCTAAGCAGTTTACAGAGTCAGCCTCTTGATCCCAACAATTTGGGTCCCCTTTTGACTCACCTCAGAAGAAGTGAAGGCTGAGTGAGATTCAAACTGCCAATTGCAGGCAACCAGCAGTCAGCAGAAGTAGCCTGCAGTACTGCACTCTAACCACTGCACCACTGCAGCTCAAAATAAACCTTCATTTCACATGAGAGTATGTTGGTTGATGAGCTGCAACCCCTACTCTGTATGATGTGGGTCTCTGCAAGCCAAATTGGGTAGGGGGCAAGTCTCTTTGGGGAGTGGGTTCTGGAATTTTAAGGTATGGACTAGATCCCTTAAGCCACCGCTAATGGCCAAAGGCAGTCCACGCTTTCTATTCAAAGGCCAAGTGCAACCCAGCAATGGGAAAAAAAAAAAAAAGATGGATCCTTCTACTGTAGGATTGATTTATTTCTTTAGCTCTGATATTTTAGAAGCCTAAGATCAGCATCTCTTTCCAGATGAAGAAAATCAATCAGGGCTGCATAAATGGAAATTTGCCCTTTGAAGCTCCTTCAGTTAAAAAAAGCTCTCAAGTGCAGCTTTCCATCAGAACAGAGTTGGAAGGGACCTTGAAGGTCTTCTAGTCCACCCCCTGCTCACGTAGGAGACCCTATATCATTTCAAACAAATGACCGTCCAGTCTTTACTTAAAAACCTCCATTGATGAAGCACCCACAACTCCTGTTAATTATCCTCACAGTTAGGAAGTTTCTCTTTAATTCCAGGTTTCTTCTTTCCTTGGTTCGTTTTCATCTGTTGCTTCTTGTTCTGCCTTCTGGTGCTTTGGAAAGTAAGTTGACTCCCTCCCCTTTGTGGCAGCATCTCAAATACTGGAATACTGCTATCGTGTCCACCCGCCCACTCCTTCTTTTTTCTAGCTTTGCTCAAGATAAACCAAGACCTAGTAGTTTCATGGAGGCATCTATCCATTTTTCTTGAGTGGGGTAGGGCCCTACAGGTGGAGCGCTCACCTTACATTCAGGAAGCTGTGAGTTTGATCCTAGGTGGAGGTAGATATTTCTGTTGTGGTTAGTCAGCAGCAGGTGCGGACGGCTGAGGAGAGTGAGGACTCAGATGAGGGCCAGGACCATTAGGGAGAGTCAGAGATTGTGGGGGCTGGCAGCAGCAATGAGGAGGCACCCGAGGAGCCTGTGCCATGTGCACATGTGCACAGGATTGTTCACAGGAAAGAGCAGCTACAACAGCACGGGTGACTTGGGAGTAAGGCTGCAAGGTAACGGCCCCTCCTTCAAGAAGATAAAAGCCAGCTGTGAAGCGAACATTCTTTGCAGAAGGCAAAGACGTTTTGAAACTCAGCCTCGTGGACATTACAGTTGGTATTTGAAGACTCTTTTGTTGTAAACTATTTCTTATCTGTTGTGTCTTGGCACCCTTGCAAAAAGTTGGCAAAGCTCCTTTTTGCCACAGCTAATTCGTTAGAAGCAGCCTTTTATCTGTGAAGAAACAGGATTCATAGATGAAACATTAAAAGGTTGTGCTGCTGCTTTTGCCTTGTGTTTGCTCCCTTGGAACCAGGTTTGGGTCAGAACAATTTCTCTCTCTGGGCATAATGAGAATATATCTGCTGAAAAGAACTCCGCATTGGTGACCGGAAGGGTATCCGGCCAGTAATCATTCAGCTCCATTCAGTTGCCTAGACTCCGCCCTTCAAGGAGTTATGAGCCCGTTAAAAGAGGCTGGACGATGACCCATGCAGTTTTCTTGGTGAAAGTTCTGAAGTTTGCCACTGCCTTCTTATCTTAGCTTTATACAGCTTCTCAGTCAAGACTTCAGCCTGGGGTGGTTTGGTACCGTCTCCCATCTAAGCCAATCCTGCCCCTGCTTAAATTCTGAGCCTAAATAAGGCCGTCCTGGGACTGCTCACCACTGAAGGGAGATTATAAGCTCGGAAGTAAATCCCTAGTTCTGCTGTCTTCTAATCCTGGCTGGTTTATATATTCTCCTTCACCGCTTTGAGGAAGCTAGACTGGGGGAAACGAAAGAGGAGACGCTTGGCAATCATTTCCTTATTTAAGAAAGAAAAAAAAAAGTAAGACGAAGGATAACAATGGTCAACTGGTTGAAATGGGGGTGGTAAGGCTTCATTTATATCTGCAATGTATTTTTTTTAGATGGAAGTGCTATGCAAATAATGAATATTGTTGGCACCTGGTGAATTTCCCAGTAGGGGTGCCACCAACTTGTAAAAGGGTATGTGTTCATAAAAAGGCAAAGCAAAGACGAATGGATTACTGCGGCCCATCGTTTTTTTTTTCCCTCTGTGCTTCTCCTCGACCCTTTACGAACTCGCCATACTTCATTATATTGAGCAATATTCCACACAGATGGGGGTAAAGGAAAGTGGAAAAGAGAAAATGGATAAGTTTGAGTGGAATAAAGAATCTATTCTCCATGAAAAATACAGGGCATATTCAAACATTGTCAGACGCAAATAACCAGACCCACAAATGTAGAGTCCAAAGTAGCTACTTTATTGTTCTCTGCCTATAGTACAGGAATCTTCCCCAGACTGGAAGCTTTTGCCTGGGAAAGACCCAGATCAAAGGGGTGAGTGTGTGTGTGTGTGTGTGTGTGTGAGAGAGAGAGAGAGAGAGAGAGAGAGAGAGAGAGAGAGAGAGAGAGAGAGAGAGATCTGGTCCTCTTGTGTTTAGTAGGAAGTGTCCAGCCCAATTCCTCACCTGTGCCCTCCTCCTCCTCCGAGATGGTTGCTCTCCAACCGATGCTTGTGCACCATTCAAAGCAGTCTCTGTGTGTGTGTGTTTGCAAGGGCATGGATGCCCTTGCACATCAGGGGGGGAGTTGATTTAACATTTGATGGCATCCTAGCTCTTGCAAAAGATGGGGATAAAGAATTGATAAACATTGTGACTTTGCATGTTGTATAACCCCAGTGAAGTATTTGTTCAGTATCTCATGACTCATGAACCCTTTCGTGTATATCACACGGTGTAACTGCTTGCTCTAGCCTACAGTGGCTACTTAATGTCTCCTGAGAGCTACTCAAGGGACTGATGGTACCTTCATATCAAGGAACCCCACTTGGCTTTCACACGTTCCCCAGGGCATCCATGGGCCACCCTTCATGTAGGACAGCCTTCTGTCTACACAATTCTTCACACAACCCACTGCAACCTCCAGAAACATTGAATTCCATTCCAACTCGTATGTCAATGATAACAATTGTAGTTAAACCTAGATTTAAGGAGGAAAGGTTTTTGACATGCATAAGTTAGAGGAGGACCCATTTGGCATTTCAAAGCTCTCTACTCACTGAGAAATTAGGGTGGAATGTCTCCAGATGTCTTCAAGAGGGAGACACTTATTTCTCGAGGAATGAACTTTCTCTCAGCCATAATATTAACTCTGTTCCTGCACATAAACGCACCCAAACACGCATGTGTATGCACAAATGGAAAAGTTCCATCCTGGGGTCTTAGCCTGAGATTCATTAGAAGTGTGGGAGCCCCTAGACTGCTGGAGAAATAATTGCATCAGGAAAGACGAGACACACAAATCCACCCGAACATGCAAATCCTTGGCTACCTCACCCCTAATTAAATGCAAGAGAATGACAATCCACCCAAGAGATTTTCAGCGAATTTCTCTTCTCCTTTGTAAAGCCTTCTAAAGCAAATACTCTTTCATCAAACTGAGTGAGAATTGTTGGGGAGAGAGAGGGGCGGGAAGCACAGGAGAATTTTCTTGCCCACTTCTTCCACAGAGCCATGTTCAAAACAAGAGACCTCCTTTTGCTCATGGGAAAATAAAAAAAAATAAACACATTCTCCAAATGTTTTCCAGAAAATTAGCTCTCAATAGGCTTCGCAATAAATGTAAACAACCATTCCTGGGGCTCCTTACCTCCCAGGCATGCTGATGTACAGATAATGCCTAGCACCCAAAAAAGGAAATAGTTACCTACTTTTACCATTGTATTTTTAGCCCGAAAGACAAACGCATTTATGCATCTTGTACACACAAACCCTCTGACCCTCTTTCGCTCTTGATAAACCACCATTTGCATCTGCAATTTGCTATGGCAACTTTTTCGAAATCTCCCATTTTGGGAGAAGCTACCTGCACTGTGGTTGCTGACGATGCTGTTTTTGTTTCATAACCTGAGTTTCCAAAGGCATTTGACACACATCTGATTAATTTCTCCCCTTGGGGTATGATTCTCCTCTTTCTTATATCAAGGAGGAGAAGCATTTGTAGCCGATAGTTTTACTGGGATTCCAACTCAAACAGCAACGGTGCAAAACCATGGGCAGTAAAACTGGGGAAAAGAGGGCATGAACGACAACAACAACAAAAATCTACTTTGTGTTCATGCTCTGAAGATGGCACTGTAGCAACAACCTTCATCCTAAAACGTCTCAGCACTTGCAGGTTTTCTTGTTTTGGATCTCAGAAAAGGCAGCTTAAATGCATCTCTTCCCTTCAGTGATACCAAAGCACGGTATTGAAGACAGAACATTGATTCTGCAATTGGTTGTACAATTAAGACTACTTTAGGCTGGCTTTGTTTACACCTGATGCCCGTTGAGTTTGCACAGATGTAGGAGATGGCCGATCACCTTGATTTAGCATCACATTTTTAATGTCTTTTAGAGAAAACAAAACACCTTTCTTCCAGCTTGAGTCGATGGCCTGGTTATCAGGAACAAAGGAACAAAGAGAGATAGACAAAGGCCTGTTTTCTCTGACATCACTGGAATGCCAATTCAGAAATATGGGCAAGCAGCAACTCAGGGTGAATATGAGGTTGCAACTTAATCTCACAAACGAAGGTGAATATATGTCTACCAGGATAATGTTGCAGGATCTAATCTGGCTTGGTCACTGGGACCAGAAGTTTAGTCTTCTGAGTTTTCTGATTCATGCTGGAGGCCAGGGAACTTGTCTCTAGTGGGCCAAATTGATAGGATGTGGGATTTTAGCTTCCTCACTGTTAGCTAGGGACAAATTCCCTGAAGATGGGCTCTAGCACCAGTTGAAAGTTTGGAAGACCAAACCTTTGGTCCCGGTGTCCAACCCAGATTGGATCCTGAAACGTAATCTCTCTGATGAAGTCTAACAGTTGCTGGGATTGGGTATGTCTACTTTAATTTTAAAAAAAGGGGGATGAGGGGTGACATAATGTCAGATGGATAGTCTACAAAAGACACAACAAACATAGGTTTTAGGGACCAAAGTTCTGGAAGGGAAGGAAGAACCGATAAGACAGTTATTCATCCAAGGGACTGGAGGCTAAAACATACTAAGAACGGTTGGCTGGAACTGGGTATGTCTAGTTTGATAAAAAGAAGGAGTAGAGGGGACATGATAGCAGTGTCCCAATATCTCAGGGGCTGCCCCAAAGCAGAGGCAGTCAAGCTATTCTCCAAAGCACCTGAAGGCAGGACAAGAAGCAATGGGTGGAAACTGATCAAGGAGAGAAACAACCTAGAACTAGAGAGAAATTTCCTGACAGTGAGAACAATCAATCAGTGGAACAAGTTTCCTCCAAGTCAATGGGGAAGCCAGATTCACTTAACAATCATGTTCCTAACTGAACAGCCTCACAACAGTGGCAAGAAACTTTGTAAAATGGAGCCCTTAAGAAGTGTCTTGTTTAGCAATAGAAATTTTGGGCTCAATTGTGGCTGTAAGTCAAGGACTACCTGTATTTAACCTCTTCTGTTTGAAGGATGCCCTATCCCTGTCTGATTCAAGAATTTTTAAAAATCAAAATGGAAAGCCACAGGTATCTGGTTTGATTGTCATTAGTTATTGTCACCAGAGCAAAATTTGTCCATCAATGTAATGTTGTCCATATATAATGTTTCTGCCTCCATACATGCTTGACAACTTATCCTTATCAATTAGACCAAATGAATCTATAGATGAGGCAAAGATTTTATAATTTGACTCCCCATGAAGATTTAAGATGAAGAACATCATGGCTTCAAGATCTAAGGGACTGGTTTGGATAAAACTCAGCAGCACTTTTTTGTGTGGCTATTGATAAAAATAGGATTGCCAACATGATAGCCAACATCCGATGACAGATATGGAAGGAGGAGGAGGAGGAGGAGGAGGAGGAGGAGGAGGAGGAGGAGGAGGAGGAGGAGGAGGAGGAGGAGGAGGAGGAGGAGGAGGAGGAGAAAAAGAAGGAAAAGGAGAAGGAGAAGAAAATGATTTAAGGCTACAAAAATGGACATCAATGGTTAGAGGTCATCTGGATTTTGGCAGCCCAAATCTGGTAGCCATGATTCCTGTACGAAATGCTGGTTGGAACAATGAGGAAGGACTCATGCTTGAGAAGTAGAATCTCATATCAGTCCAACATTTGCAACTGTATTATTTGTAGGTACATGACTGAATTCAAAAATATACCGAGAGCCACAATCTACCCTTCGGTCTTTCTACATTTTTTATCCATCTCTCTTTTTACGTCTGTAAATTATAGATGATATTTACTCTATAGGGCTGTTTCTTAACTTTGACAACTTGAATGTACCTGGACAGGCATTTCCAAGCTTTGCTAGCTGGGGAATTCTAGGAGTTGAAGTCTAGACCTTTTCAAGTTGCCAAGAAACACCATTGTGGATTCTGTGTAGAGTCAAGGTAGTATTCAAAAACAACAATTATTGCTACTTGAATTCCGACAACAGGTGAAAGAAATATGGAAGGATACCTTGACTCCAAAAATACCTAATCTGGTGCAGAAATTCCTAGTTAATGAATAACTGTGTGCACTGAAAAAAAATGTAAAAAAATTGAAACCACCTGTTGTGTATCGAAAGCTTAAAATATCGATATTTTGCAATCTTGGAAGAGAGTCAGAAATACTGATAGTATTAGTGCTGACCAATGAAACCCTCAATCAATTTCCTCCCTCCAGCTGCTACCCTCCAGAGTTGATGGAGTTCCACCTTCAGAGTTTTCAATCAAATTGGAATTGGAAGTCAAACATTTCATAAAGCACCAAGCGAAGAAGGGATGGTTGACAAATAAGCTGCCCTTGCTACCTTCAGATGCAGAGAATTCACTGTCAATTGATTTTTTGCTTTCCAATGTTGTGCTTCAGCACAGCAGCAAGAAGCAACCAGGGAGAAGGAATTGTGACTTCAAGTCATGTCATTGGGGTATCATCCAAGGTGTTTCCTTCTAATGTTCTTTTCTTTCTTCTTGATCATTCCAGAAATAGGTCAATCTCTTTGTGACAAGAGGGGTCTCGGGAGCCGAGGCGATAAATTTGAGGTATTCCTATATTACCATTTCCTCCACTCTTCAAACACTTCTGTATAACAGAATAAACATGTATCAAAATGTCAACCACT
Organism: Pseudonaja textilis; assembly: GCF_049901715.1. Classification (NCBI taxonomy): domain Eukaryota; kingdom Metazoa; phylum Chordata; class Lepidosauria; order Squamata; family Elapidae; genus Pseudonaja; species Pseudonaja textilis. The sequence goes on from NC_142001.1 coordinate 19,052,153, forward strand.
AGAAACGCTTTTGAGCTTCTTCTTCCTCCTCCTCCTCCTCTTGAAGCAACTCCTAGGTTCTCTGTGTGCCTGCCACTGATGTGATTTATTGGAAAAGATTTCTTGGTTTTTAAAATAAAAGTCAATAAACCCAGTGATGGAAAAAAAAAGCAGTCTGCTGCCTACAGCTAGAGAATGACTCTGAATGCAAATAACAAATCCTAAAAGGAAAACTCAACCTACATATAGAGATTTTCAGAAACACCAAGACTATACTAACTTATCCAACATAACCCACTCTGTAGCCACCTTTCCTAATACCCCCCCCCCAAAAAAAACCCTTTAATGTTTCTTCAGCTTTGTGGAAGTGAGTAGTCAGCCAAAGTACTTCCAGTTGCATCAATAAATGCGTAATTTTCACGTAATGGAACTGTGGTGGGGCCATAGTTGGAATGCAGTATTGCAGGCTGACTCTGCCCACAGCCCGGAGTTCAATCCTGATGGGGCTCAAAGTTGACTCAGCCTTCCATCCTTCCAAGGTCAACAAAATCTGGACCCAGATTATTGCGTACATTGTAAGCTGCTCTGAGAATGTTTGTAAAGCACTATGGAGCAGTACATAAGTGTAACTGCTATTGTTATTGCTATTAATCCCATTCAGTTCTGCGTTGGTTGGCCCCACCCCAAATAATGTTTCCACTGGAGCCACCACAAGGCAAGAAGGAGGCAAGTAGACTGCAACCTATATGAAAAAGGATAGTTTGTGAATTAGAAACCAAGAGTGAAAATCAAGATCTATTTTTTTTTTTACCATTCTGGATTGCAAGGCACAGAGTTCTAGTATTAGTAAAAGAGGAGAGGGGATGGGGGATTTTGCAGTATTCTTCCCCTGGAGTCGGGGTGGGGATGGATATTTTATAGTATCCTTCCCCTGCCATGCCCACCAAGCCATGTCCACAAAACTAGTAGTTAAAAAAAATAAATCCCACCACTGATTAGAACTCCCAAGTTCTAATTCTAGAATTAGTATCTTCGTGATGTTTGGGGACCTGGAAGAAGTAGCTGCCTGTGTAGGTTCTAACTTCATGCTTATGTGCTCTTGAAAAGGGAGACATTTCATGATGCAAGTTGGCTAAGAATAACAATATAATCCACTTGCTCGGTTCAAGGTCTTTTTTTCCTGGGGAAAGAAGAAAAAAAAACAAAGATCTAACCCTAGTGAGAAGACGCTTGTAACACTGGAAACGGGCAACTTCTAAACAAGATGATGAATTTCTACAGCAAGCAGGAAAGCAGCGGAGAGAAAGTCAAAAAATAGCCCCGAAAAACCAATTTCTCCTGCAGCCCTCACATCTAACTCATTTCATTCCTTGTTTTTGCTAATGACCACACCTCTCTCTCTCACTCTCTCTCTCTCTTTCTTTTAGCTAATGAGGAACATGCTCCTCTGCAAATGTTTTTCCCACATTTCAATTTATCTCTCTAGCTTCTGGTCTCCCTTTAGAAATATGTTGGGTTTTCCAAACAGCCGAGTTATGCATTGTTATAACTAATTACTGTTATGGATTAATTATAGAGAGGAGAACTCCACCCAGGTTGGTGGTAGGGAGGGAAGCATTTCTGTATAGATCTCAAATTTAATTTGAATGTAGCTTTTGTGGAAAAGGTGCCAGGCTTGACATAAATTAATTCAATAGAAATGGTTTTCAGTGGTAGCTTTAATTAGTTTGATTTATTAATTCGTGAATAGGACAGTGAAATAGATCTTGTTGCCTGTGATTTCCGCAGGTAATAGTATTAACATTTCATTCAATATTTCCGAGAAAGTACGGGCATTTTTTTTTAATTCATACATACAGATAAGAACTCTAAAACCACAAATTTCATAAAACAGATGGAAAGAAATACAACGTTGACAAATTACTTACACTTTTCTTAACCTGCATCAACTGTTGATGTTTGGATTTCAACTCTCATGCCAGAATTCCCAAACCAGTATGCCAAGAAACTCATGAATGTTGGAATTGAAGCCCACCAATCTTCCAAAAGTCCATCCTGTCTGGAAAAAAAAAAGGTTGAAGCTTTAACCCTTAAAAGTCTGTTTTTCAATCCCTCCGAATCCAATCATTTTCTGATACCTGTTTATTTTTTCCATCACTCTTTTTTTTAATCACCTACATTGGAAGTGCATTGTGAGAGCTTCATCACTAGGGGTTTTCCGGAAGGGACTCAACTGTCCTCTGCCAGAAATGGGGTAGGGTCTCCTGCTTGGGTGGAGGTGGGGGTTAGACCAGATGATCTACAAGGTCCCTTCCAACTCCGTTAATCTGTTAGCGGTTTAAAGTCATGTTTGAATCTGTTCAATTTCGCCAGGAAGGTTTGTTTAGCTTTTTTAAAAACAACAACAACAACAAGCATTGACTAAAACTTGCAAATGTGGTTCATAAACAGGGTGGAAATTACTGGAGAATGAATACATTTGAATGTAGAAGAACCAAGCACTGATTGATTTTTCTATTCCTACAAAATGTCTAGTGAGTATAAAACTTACTCAAACCCAACCTTGGTTGTTCATTTGTTTTATTTTGTTTTTGTTTACTTGCCTCTTCTGTCTAGGAAAGATTGATTCAAAAGGAAAATAGAGATTTTTTTTTTTTTTGCATCTATTAAGGCTTTTATGTAAATGTCAGAGGGACCACAATTTATTTCTTTCCAACCTCACTTCCTAATTCCTTACTTCTAACAAACTTGCAGGCATCGGCTGCCAGTTTAAAATAAAACTCCATCCATCTCATCACGATAGACATTGATCCATGAAAGCATATACCAAATTACATTTCTTAGTCTTTAAAGCACCTTTCCTCGTCTTTGTCTTTAATAAAAGAATGAACACCAACAGAACGAAGCAATAGACATGGAAAAGCCAAACAACTTTCACCAAGAGCAAACATGTTTTGACTGAGCAAAATTCTAAATATTTCCCATGATCTTAATTACATATGCATTTCTGGTTTAAGGAAAGACATTCTTATCTAAAGCTCTTTTTTAAAAAAAAAATACAAGATAAGAATGCTACTATAAATTAAAAAGAGAAACCTTTAGAAGACAATGATGCTTATAATAGTAATGACCAAACCTTTGGGGAAAACCTTTAGAAGACAATGATGCTTATAATGGCAATGACCTAAAATCATGGTCTGTGGTCGTAATAAACATTGATTTGATTTAATAAGGGCCGAACCAGTCGGATCTGAAATGTAGCTTCCTGCTGAGGCCCCAATGATAACTACTAACCATCATAGGAGAATGTTGGTGCTGGGAGGATGTGGGGAGGGGGTTAAAGAATAGGATGAAGTTTGACTAAAGAGCTACCATGTGGTCCAGGTTGCCATAGCAACCATTTGCCTTGGTGGTGGCAGCTCGGGTTATCTATGTGGAGATTCCTTCTCTCCTAGCCTTCCTTTTGAAGGCACCAGAATTTGGCAAATCAATTAAGGTGATGGGGGTGGGTGCGGAGATTGTTGCAGAAAATAGAAAATGCTTGAAAACAGACTGCACACATCCAGGAAGTGTGTGTGTGTGTGTGTGTGTGAGAGAGAGAGAGAGAGAGAGAGAGAGAGAGAGAAAGGGAAAGGGAAAGGGAGAAAGGGAAAGAAAGAGAGAGAAAGAGAAGGGGAGAAAAGGAAAAGAGAGAGAGAGAAAGAGAAAGAGAGAGATGGAGACCTGAATTAAACGTCCTTTTTATTTGAAAAGATGAGAGAGAAAGGGAAAGAGAGAAAGAGAGAGAGAAAGAAAGAGGAGAGAAAGAGAGGAAAAGAGAGAGAAGTGAAAGAGGGGAAAAGAGTGAAAGAGGAGAGAAAGAGGAAAAGAGAGAAAGAGAAGAGAAAGAGAGGAAGAGGGAGAGAGAAAGGAAGGAAGGGAGGGAGGGAGGGAGGGATGGAGAGAGAGATTCACACAGAGCCATACCACTAATAGAAGGAGTACATGACTCTTAAAAAAAAATCACCACCATCATAATTATAGCGTGCCCAAGTGCACTTTGGGGATTTTTTAAAGAAAAGGTAGCTCAAGCATAGTTCTTCACAATCGGCTTACGAGCAGCATTTGTGCATTTCAAGCACAAGGCCACCGTTCCTTCCCCGATGATGGTCTCGGAGAAAAGGCAGCATCAACCAAGGTGTGGAGAGGGCTTTTCTGTGCTTTCTCTCAACCTCTAACCCCTCCTCATTCCCCACCACCGTTTCACTCCTAAAGGCTTGTTTATATAACTAATTGTGTGGTTGTTTTCTTGACAACCAACATGAGCGTGGATTTGGTTAGGAATAGGTTGGGTTGGGTTTTGAAATCTCTACCAAAGGAGATTCCTTCTTAACTTGAAAGGATTATGATGCCTTTAAAACAGGTTTTAAGAGGCATCCAAACAAGGAGAGCCCGGAAACTTAGAACAGAGTAGAGTAGAGTAGAATAGAATAGAATAGAATAGAATAGAATAGAATAGAATAGTTGGAAGGAAGCTTGGAGGTCTTCTAGTCCAACCCCACTTAGGCAGGAAACCTTACACCACTTCAGACAAATGGTTATCCAACATCTTTTCTTAGAAAACTTCCAGTGTTGGAGCATTTACAACTTCTGGAGGCAGGTTGTTCCACTGATTAATTGTCCTCGCTGGTAGGAAGTTTCTCCTTAGTTCTAAGTTGTTTCTCTCCTTCATTAATTTCCACCCATTGCTTCTTGTTTTGCCTTCAGGTGCTTTGGAGAATAGCGTGACTCCCTCTTCTTTGTGGCAGCCCCTGAGATATTGGAACATTGCTATCATGCCTCCCCTGCTCCTTCTCTTTACTAGACTAGCCATGTCCAGTTCCAGCAACCGTTCTTCATATGTTTTAGCCTCCAGCCCCCTGATCATCTTGGTTGCTCTTCTCTGGTCTCTTTCTAGAGTGTCAACTTCTTTTTTACATCACAGCAACCAAAACTGCAGAGGGGCCTCTTCAATTGTGAAAACAGGAGGGGTTTCGTCTGTCAACAACACAATTGGCAGGTTTCACACTATATATAATAGTGAGCAGAGCCCAACCAGGGATAGCTGAATGTAGAGTTAGCTGGATGCCCTCAAATTAGTCTCCATTCCTAGAAAGTTATTGATTAACGTCACTATCATGACCTGTCTATACTAACTTATATCTCTTCTAAAGACTTTCCAATAATCTCTTTGATTCCTTATATCCATCTCAACCATTATATGCCCGTTTATCAACATGGGTGGTTTTTTGTTTTTTGTTTTGGTCCATCATCCAGAATCAATGCACATCAGGATCAAGGCATCTTTCTTAAAATTACAGACTGTCATCTATGATGCTGGTATATAGAGAAGAAATGCCTAAAAGGAGCCTGCTGGATGACTTGGGGTGAATCACTCTCAATCAGTATTCATTTGTACTGAAAACACCCATCTGAGAGAGGCGGGGAGAGGGAGAGAGAAGGAGGAGGAGGAAGAGGAAAAGGAAGATGAAAAGGAGGAGGAGGGTGAGGAAGAGGAAAAGGTGGAGGAAAAGGAGGGTGAGGAAGAGGAGGAGGAGGAGGAAGAGGAGAAGGAGAAGAAGGAGAAGAAGGTGAAAGAGAAGGAGAAAGAGGAGAGTGGATTGGGATTAAATCAGCTCTCTAGTCCAGCATTCTGCCTCACATTTTGGCCAATTGAGTGCATTTGATGTCAACTGAAAGAGTTTATTATGTTTGGCCCACAGAAAGGAGAACAAGTTTTCAATATTGATGGTCTGCCATGCAAAAGGCAGAGCAGGCCTGTGGCTTCAGAGTCAGGTTTTTTTTTTATTTATTTAATAAAATATTTATGACCTGCCCAGTATCCTAAGGCTGTCAGCTGGGAGGGCCACCCATAAAAAGATATTTGAAAAGATAAAGTACAGGCATTAAATAACAATAAACATTCCTTCCCCCCTCCAAAAAAAAATTGGAATGGTCTCCCTAATACAATAATAGAGAGGGATGGATTTTGACAAGAACATTTGGGCAGAGGTAGGCTGGAGTGAAATCAAGGTGTTCATTTACTTCCAATTGCAGTAACAACAACACCAGTGTGGTGTCCAAGGAAAGCTAAATCCGAGCCCAGGATTTCATAAATGAAGGCCTTCTCCTGGTCTCCTCTTCCAGCATCCCAATTATTGGATGCTCGTTCATAGCCAGACATGATAACGTTCAAAGGTAGAAAGCTACTCGGTTGAAGAAGCACTCTCTCCATCTTTTAGGGTCTTAAAGTCTTCTTCCTAGTGTATTCCCACAGGTGCAGGGTCCACTTTTCAGATCACTGAACACCACTTTACATGGTCAGCTGCAACGCCAGGGTGGCAGGCCTGCAGCTTGTACATCTTTGTTGATGGTATCTTGCTATCTCTGTTCTGGACACCCGCGAGAACACTGGCCATTGACTTCTAGTTGGTAGGTAGTCTTGGCAACGGTGGAAGGTGCTGCTCTCCAGACATATTCATACCAGAGGAGTCGGCCTTCTCTCTTCTTCTCTATAATTGGCATCACACCAAAATGCTGTTGAATTGTGTCATTAGTGATTTAGTCAAAAAGGGAGATGCCCGATATCCAATGGACCATTCGCATTTCCATGGCATGGAAGTCCCTTTAGGGTCTTAAATGTCATTACTAAAATACTGATTGTTATTGGTAGCTTATCTACCACCTGTGTAGCTCCTTGAGAGCAGGTGTTCACTGGTCTCTAAATGGTTTTTCCCAAAGAGTAGCCCCATTGTCTCGTTTTCTACCAGCTGCAGCTTCTGAAAGGGCAGAACCATGCCAAGTACCTTGGTTGTAACCTCTTAATAAAAAGAAACATCACCTAATGGCTTCACTATTCGCCATCTCTAGAAGTGTTGGTCTATCGATTAAAGATATTGTTGTAGCTCGCTGGTGGCTGACGGAGCTGGCAGCACAGTTGGACAGTAGCGAGGAGGTTGGGAAGGAACCTGGGCCAGTCTTCAAGGCTGAGGAGGGCTCGGACAAGGGCTCTGCATCAGAGGCAGGGATGGGGCCAGAGCAGGCTGGCAATCATCAGCTGCCTTCAGACTCAGATAGCAGTGAGGCAGAGGAGCTTCTGGAACCGGTTCCCAGACTGCACATGAGCAGGGCTACCAGAAGACAAAAACAACTGAGAAAGCAAAGTAGACTCAGGAGTAAAGCCACACCTCAGAGATGATTGGCCCCTCCCATAGGACATAAAAGAGGAGTGAACGGGATGTGAGCTTTTGCAGGAAGCACTTAGTTTGTCTGGTTGATTCAAGCTTTGAAAAGTTCTGTTTGACTCTGTGTCAAGTTTGGCCTTGCCCTGCATTTGGCAATTAGTTCTCTGGCCCCATTCCAATTGCAATAAGGTGGATATTTATAAACATTCCCTTGAAAGACTGTTTGTGAAGCCTTGCAGGCTGTGAATGAATGTAATTCACAGCCATGGAAATAAAAGAGGCTTTGCCGGGTCTAAGATTGTGTTTTATGCTGTCTAAAGAAGCCTAGGTCAGAACAGATATTTGATTGAACAAATATTTTTCAATTATTCAGCATAGAAATTGAACAAAGATTGAGAGGGGTACTCGAGCTGGAAAACTCACATTCAGCGGGATCGATGGCTCCTGTAATTTCTGTTAAATCTCAAGTGAGATTGCACTGGTGAAGACCCCACTTGGAATACTGCATTCAGTTCTGGTCACCATGATACAAAAAAAAAAAAGATTGTTGAGACCCTAGAAAGAATGTAGAAAAACAACAACGATGATTACGAGTCTAGAGGCTGAACCATACAATGAAGGGTTAAGGAAGTGAGATATCTAGGTTAATGAAGAGAAGAACTAGGGGCAATATAAAATCAGTCTTCCAGTACTTGAGGGGTTGTCACAGAGAAGACACGGTTGACCTCTTCTCCAAAGCACTCAAGGGCAAGACAAGAAGTAATGGGAGGAAGATCATTAAAATTAGATCCAACCCAGAATTAAGGAGAATTTTTCTGACAGTAAGAACAATTAATCAGTGCAACAGCTTTCCTCCAGAGCTTGTGGGTGCTCCACCACCAGAGGTTTTCAAGAAAATGTTAGACAACCATTTGAGCCCAATCTAAATGTTCACAGTTGAGCATTTCTACAATAGAAGCATTGGAAGCCTACTGGGAGTGAATGCTATTTCAACGGGGGCAGGAGGCGGAAGGAAGAAAGTGTAGGGATTTAGTGTATTGAGAGTATTTAGTAAGAGCTTAAAATGAAAGAACAAAACAAAGAAAGACAGCAAATCTCGCATCAAGCACAGTCACGGTTGAGGTATCTGCCTATGCCTTTAATCAGTCTGTCCCTCTGAGGACTCTCTGATGGCTTCCTGACTGCTCAGTTTTGTGGAAGAGTTAAAAGTGACATCAAGCCAGAAAAATAAGGGGAAGAGGGAAGGAAAGAGTGAGGTGGTAGAAGTAGAATTCCAGGTTTATGCCTGGGTGATGGAACTTAGTGTGGTAGTAGATCCCCAGGAGGAAACGGGTGAATTCCAGAAGGGTAAGAGGCAACTCAACCAGGATATTATGTGTGAGAGAAATAAGGTGAAGACAGTCCCTCCATAATAGTCCACAGAGTATATGGTAGATTCAGATAGTAGAGTCCTCAGAACTCAACTTGGAAGAATTACCACATGTCATTCTTGATTTTGGACCTGACCAGCTGGTTTGTCTTCTATTGAATAATCTGTTTCCTTATTTTAAAAAGATTGGTGACTATTTCTCATGCAAGTCCACCACAAGCCCACCACAGGTCTCAATCGTATCCAGAGAGGTGTTTCTGGCCCATCATATTGATCTTAGAATTCCAAGACATGATGTAGAAAAATGTGTTCTCTTCCATGTGAAGAAGACTTCAGGGAGATTCTTGGGTAGGGATGACATGTTCCTCCAGCTCTCTGATACCCACAGTATGTGTTGTCTATTTAGGCCATCCACACAGAGAGTTGGAAGGGACCTTGGAGGTCTTCTAGTCCAACCCCCTGGTCAAGCAGGAAACCCTATATCATTTCAGACAAATGGTTGTCCAATTTCTTCTTAAAAACCTCCAGTGATGGAGCATTCACATCTTCTGGAGACAAGCCTTTCCACTGATGAATTGTTCTCATAGTCAGGAAATTCCTCCTTAGTTCTAGGTTGCTTCTCTCCTTGATTACTTTCCATCCGTTGCTTCTTGTTCTACCCACAGGTACTTTGGAGAAGAGCTTGACCTCTTTCTTCTTTGTGGCAGCTCCTCAAATATTGGAAGATTGCTATCATGTCACCCTTAGTCCTTCTTTTTCATTAAACTAGACCTACCCCGTTCTCGCAACCGTTCTTCATATGTTTTAGCCTTCGGTTCCCGAACCACCTTTGTTGCCCTTCTCTGCATTCTTTCCTGAGTCTCAACATCATTTTTATCTTGTGGCAACCAAAACTCGGTGCAACATTGTAAGTGTGGTCTTGAAATTGTTCCAAATGATTTGCGTGATTCTTCCCTGCTTCCCACAAGCTGACTTGGAAGTCAGAAAGTCACTTGTGTCGCATAAATGTCTGAATGTAAAAGAACTCAACAAAACTAATCCTGGGCTAAACTAGTGGGAAACGGTCCCATTTCTGGTTTTCCTGGAGACACTTTTCCGCTGCAAATGGTGCCTTAGAAACCTTCCATTGCAACAGGGCAATAAAAGTTAATTTTACAAAATAACCATTTTTCAAACAAGCCCCATCAGGACTCAATAGAAGCCAAGGGTGGTTTTAAATTGCTACCCTTCCCTAGCCATTTTTTAAAACTGGGATGACCTCCAGCTGAATACGGCAAGTTCACATGTTAAGGAGGTTTTTTTATGTCCTCCAAGGAATGAATGAACAAAGGAACAGGGATTGATACAGAGGGGAGATGGGCTAATGTCACCCAACAACTGCACATTTTGCTGTCAGCGTAAGCATCAATCAGTGCTGATGAACAGTGCCACTGACACAGACAGAAAAGATGATTCCAAGTCATAATGTTTGGGTGGCTGCAAATGTAAATGCCTCTGTAAACCAAGGGCAAGGAAAAGAGCCAATTTACTACCAATAGTAATAACCCGTTTGATTTGTGTAACATTCCTTTGCCCCATCCTAATCAATAAAGTAAATTTTGCACTGAACCCCTGCTCAACCTTCTCAATCCCAATCGATAAATGTAAACTTGGCACTGGAAGACATATCTAAAACTAGCAGACCTTTTCCAGGTCTGGAAAATATTTTTCTACTAGAAGCAGCGATAACTCAAGCTGAGCCTATCACCCAGTTTTTCAAAAATAATAATAATAATTGCATGAGCATTCATGCATCGATGAATGCAGACATATAGCTCTATCAGTTTACATGTGAAAAATAGCAACCAAGAAGAAATAACATAAGAGGGATTAGTCATATGCAACTATCTGGATTCAACTGGACTGTAGCTCCCAGGAGATTTAATCAAGATGAAAGCTGCTGTTGTTGCTATTGTTGTTGATGATATTATCCATTCAGCCATGTCTGATTCTTGAAGATTCTGTGGTCCACAACTTCCAGTCTTAAGCTACTTCTTTGAATTGTTCTATGGTCTGTCAGGTGTCAGCTTGGATGATGTCCCATCATCTTTATTCTTTGGTGGCCTGGAAAGTTGCAGTGTATATATAATTCACCGTCTTATGGAGGCCTTAGTTTTATTTCCAAAAGGATTCCCTTCTTAGAAGAAGACCAAGTACATCATACCTCACAATCAACTCTTAGCTGGAATCTCCTCCTCCTCTAGATTTCCAGGACAAATTTGTGGACTGAAAAATGATACCATCAGAACAACCCCACGTATAGAGAAGATGGGTTTCATCAGTCGGCTTAAACATAACCTGGATCATTCTCTACCTTAATCAAACATTCAAGGCCCACTTCTAAGCTACATGTAACCTCCTGGTAAGAACACTCTGGGCTACAACAGCAAACAAACCAACTTCTGCAAGAACCCGAGTCATGGTGGTGGTGGTGAAGGAGTGTGGCTTTTGGGGAGATTCACCATATCTGTGATCCAATCATGAGCAGAATGATACCCATCTTAGGAGTGACCTGATAGCAATCTATGCAGATATGGGGCATATAACATATGAAAAATGGTTTCAGGAATTGGTTTTGTCTATTTTAATGAAAAGAAGGACTAGGGATAACATGACAGCAGTGGTCCAATATCTAAGGGACTTCCACAAAGAAGTCAAGCTATTCTCCAAAGCACCTGAATGCAGGACACGAAGCAATGGGTGGAAGCTAATCAAGGAGAGAAGCAACTTAGAACTAAGGAGAAATACACTAAAAATGAGAACAATTAACCAGCGGAATGACTTCCTTCCAGAAGTTGTGGATGCTCCAATACTGTAAGTTTTTTTTTTTTTAAAAAAAGAGATTGGACAACCATTTTTCTGAAATGATATAGGGTTTCCTGCCTAAGCAGGGGGTTGGACTAGAAGACCTTCAATGCCCCTTCCAACTCTGTTCTTCTGTTATGTCACATGCAAAATGTCTTTAGTGTTCAAAGTTAAGAGAGAGGATCTAAGCATGCATGGAGATGATTGATATTTCATGGTGTCTCTTTAATGTCATTGACCCCTCACCGTCTCTGAGTTTACTTGCATTCCATAAAAGCTGACTCCATCAGGAAGTTGGAGACACAACTGTTGTTGTAAGTGTGGTCATGTGATGTTGTGCCTTAAGCATCACATAGGGATGGAGTTCTTGGTCCCAATTACCTTTGGTAAGCAAGGACTACCTATAGAACTAGATCAAAATCACAACTGGTCTGAAATTCCCGTTCCTGGAAGGTATGCATCTCAAATCCTTTACCAAAGCTGAGCTGTGTCAACTTAAGGTATTTATTCCACTTACTTTGGAATCTTTGATTTCAAAAAGAAGAGCAGAGGAAAAAAAAGTGGTTTGATATAAATCCAGGCTGTTTATTGAGATGGTAGCAGGCTTCTTTAAAAAAAAAAAATCTCTGACTTGAAAAGGTCAATAAGAAGATAGTTTTTCTTCCCCAATGCTAAGGGATTAAGGAACTCAAAGCCATTCAGAATTTTTAAAAGCTGCAGATTAAAAAGACAGCTTGTCCTTCCTATTAAACGACATGCTTCTACTCTAGAGCTAATTATGCATTTTCCTAGAAAAGACCAGCATAGTTTTACTTCTTATTCTGTGTTAAACATCCTACTGTGCCATACCTGACTGGGATTTGATATATCCTCTCTGTTTTCCCTCTTTCCAGTGGTTGATAAAATGTGGCTTTTATAACCCAAAGTGCTTTTTTTTTTCAAAAGGAAACTGGACTTCCTTTGGTTCTTTTCTTTGAAGGCATTTCACTTCTGATCCAAGAAGCTTTTTCAGTTCTGAAGAACGGATGGGAGCGATCAGAAGCTTCTTGAATCAGAAGCGAAATGTTTTCAAAGAAAAAACAAAGACGGTCCAGTTTCCTTTTGCAAAAAGCCCTTTGGGACAACTATGACCTTGGATGACTGAGAATCTTCATGGACATGTGGCTTTTATGAGTTGCTCTTAAAAAAATTGAGTTTCCTTTTTTATAAATCCTAATCTTATGGAATAGCTTCCTCTGGAACCCTCCTGATACACCAGAGATTGGTTAAAACCCGGTTCTTCTAGATCGGACTAAACCTGGTTTAATCTAGGAGAACTTTGAAGAGTAGACTGTGGTGCCATGAATGAAGATTCTACAAGGGCAGATTATTGCAATGTTATTGTTTTATTGGTACTATTAGGAATACTCCAGAGCAAAATGTGGTTGAATCAATGCAGAAGTCTCATAAAAAAACGAGTAAACAATAAGATAAATATATCTGTAGGTTCAGGGTACAATTGATCTCTTCTAAGAGACTTGGGGTATAATTCCCATTAGATCCAGAACATTTATATGTTCTAGAAAAAGTGTGGTGTTCCCCACTGCCCAATCTTTCAATAATGTTTAAATGCTTTTGTGTTCAGCACTACCTGTAAGAATTGATAAAATATGATCAATTATTTGACGAATGAACATGGTTTTTCCTTGAGGTAAAATGTGCATATATGGTAGAAGAGCTATATGTGTAATATTAGGTGCATTATGCAGTTTTTCCCTTAAAATGAATGTTTGACCTGCTATAGCAAGAATAAAGGTGCACTTCACAAAGACAAAAAAAGAGAGAGAAGAACAGATATTTATTTCATTTATGTAGCATTCCTTTGCCTGTATCAATAGGCAGCATATTGGAAATGAAATGATTGACACTATCTCAGCCTTAAAAGCAGGAGTGGACTTCAAGTATTTTAGCAACGGGTTCTCTGCCTGGTTACTTGGTAGGTGTGGCCATGGTGGGGGGTGGTCGCTATAACCCTCCCTGGGCTCCGGAGGCATGCACCATGATGGTGGGGGGGTCATTTTGCCCTCCCCAGGCTCCAGAGGCTTTTCTTGAGCCTCTGGGAGGATGAAAATGGCCTCCCCAGACTCCAGAGGCTTTCTGGAAGCCAGGAACAGGCCCATTTCCGGCCTTCCCGAAATTCTGGGAGGCTCGTTTTTTGCCGTCCCTGAGCCTCCGTGCAGGCCCTGTACTTACCTGCATCCAAAACGGGCCACCTGGGAGGGGAGGGGAGGGGTGGGCGGGGCCAGCCAGGAGTGGGATTTGGAAGTTCTCTGAATTGCACAGAATCTTAGCTAGGGGCTCTCCTGACCCCCAGAAGAACCCTCAGCAGTTCACCCCTGCTTAGAAGAGCTATTCCAGCATCCATATCCGAATGGAAAGAACTTATGTGTATTTTGATGTCATCAAGGCTTCCAGGACGCTAACATTTGTACACACACACACACACACACACACAAACCCCAAAGGGACAATAGAAGTGAAAGAACACACACCTACCCTATCTTGTGCTATTTCAATTCTTTACACGGAGTCGGAAAAGCCGAAAGCTTATAACAAATGCCTGAGGGATGACTTCTGGAAAAGATATATGAAGAGGGAGTAATAGATTTAAAAATGAAATCCTTTCCAAACAAGGTTGTTGTTCGTTTGGTTTTTTTTTGTTTTTTAAGGAAAAGACAATGGGGAAATGAGCTGTGAAATGAAGGGAGGAGAGGAGAAATAAGATGGGAGGGAGAAATGAAGATGGAAGGAGGACCTGGATAAATCAAAAGGAACTAGGCATGAGGATAATACAGGGTTTTTTTTCCCCTTTAAATAGTTGTTTACTGGAGAAAAAACACCCAGCAACCCTCACTCAGCCGAAAAAGATCATGAAAAAATTGTGTTGTAACAACAGCAGCCTACCTCCTATCATCGCTCCAGTCAGCTAACAGGCCGAAGTGCAGCGATTAGAGTATCTTATCTCAAGTTGATTTTTGACAGATGATTTCCTTTTCATTTGCCCCCAAAATATATTCCCTTCGTTGGCCTCCGGAAGCAACTTCTTGACCCGTTCCTTGGGCTGAGCTGCCCAACCATCTGTGAAAGATGGTTGCTCCTTGGAGGTCTAAATGAGCTTCTCCTCTATCACCTTGAGTGAGTTAACAATCCTTCAAGTCAACCCATTCCAAGACATGTCCAGGATTTGTGCCCTACTGGACACACCGTCCCTAAAACAGGTAGCCGGGAAAGAAAAAATAACCAGAACTGATTGAGCTCTAGGAGTATTGAAGCTGTCATTTCTTTTTCCAACGGCTCAGCCTTTCCTGGTCAGCTCATTAGTCAACGAGACAGTCACTAATTGTTCATGCTGGCTAAACTATGGGGACCTTTTTGTTGTACACGAGGAAAGCGATGGCAGGATGGTGGCCTCAGGCTGAAATCCGTGCTACCGATCCTTTCCCGCATTTGTTCCGTTAAAAACAAAAACTCAAGGGTGAGAAAAATGCAATATGTTTTTTTATTGTTAGGCATTTTTCTCTTTTGTATTTGTGGGGTGGGGTGGGGTGGGGTAGAAGAATCAAGCCCGTTTTGTTATGGCTTCAGGCTAGCATTTAGAGAATTCAGGTTATTGCAACACACGCAGCAACCTGGAATTTCCTCTAGAGGAATTCCACCGAAATTGTCTTTCTCAGCTTGTGAATATTACATACTTCATAATTTGGCTAGGGACTTGGGCAGTTACTTAATAGAGTTGTCTGGAAGAATGCCCGAGAAGAGCCAAGGGTGGAAAGATCAATAACAAGAGGTGCCCCTCAAATATTCTTATTAAAACAAAACAATGCAATTTTTGTAAAGGCCTACATCCCTTAAGAACAAGAAGGTCTACTAGCAACTACTTTATGGGAATTCAGAAAAAGAAAACCCCTTGGCATACACCCCATATCTAATCAAGATCATGGGAGGTAGTAACACCACTCTATAAAGCCTTAGTAAGACCACATCTAGAGTACTGCATCCAATTTTGTTCACCACATTTACAAAAAAGATGTTGAGACTCTAGAAAAAGTACAGAAAAAAGCAACCGGGATGATTAAGGGACTGGAGACTAAAACATATGAAGAACGGTTGCAGGAACTGGGCCTGGCTAGTCTAGTGAAGAGAAGGACCACTGGAGACATGATAGTAGTCTTCCAATATTTGAGGGGCTGCCACAGAGAGGAAGAGGTCAAGCTATTTTCCAAAGACCCTGAAGGCCAGGCAAGGAATAATGGATAGAAACTGATCAAGGAGCGATTCAACTTGGAAATAAGGAGAAATTTTCTGACAGTGAGAAAAATCAACCCATGGAACATAAGTTGCCCTCAGAAGTTGTGGGAGCGCCATCACTTGAAACCTTCAAGAAGAGATTGGGCTGCCATTTGTCAGAAATGGTGTAGGGTCTTCCGCTTGGGCGGGGGGTCCCTAGAAGGTCCCTTCCAACTCTGATTATCTGTTATCTTAAGGAGAACCAAGAACTAAGGAGAAATTTCTAGACAGAACAATTAATCAGTGAAATGACTTGCCTTTAGAGGTTGTGGATGCTCCATTGCTGGAGTTTTTCAAGAAGAGATTGGATAACAATTTGTCTGAAATAGTATATAGGGTTTCCTGCTTGAGCAGGGGTTGGACTAGAAGATCTCCAAGGTCCCTTCCAACTCTATTTTTCTGTTAGACTTATCTGGAGATCAGTGAGAATTCTGGGTAGTGTGGTCTTATAACCTATAGAGGTTACCAGATAGGGCAAGAATTGTTCAGCCAATATCATATTAGCTTTCTTAAGTGTTTGAGCAGGAAAGCTGTCCTCTTCTGCTCTCAGACTACCTAACCATTAAACACGTTGGGTCTTCATAGCTGAGGAACATCAGAAGCTGATGGGACTTGTTGAGGAATATCTACAGGCTCTGTAGATGTTCCAAGTTCTGGATCTGAATGAGGTTTTCAGCCAGCTTGAGCCAGTATAAAAAAGGCATGGAGTAAAAATAGTAATGAAAAGAATACACACTTTTTATGTTGATTTTTTGTGTGTGTGTGTTGCCTGACTCAGCTGCATAATTGTGATTTTTCCCCCTTTGTTTTTCTCTTTGTTTAAAAAAAAATCCAGGTATTGCTATGAAGTCTTGCTCAAATGCACTATAACATGCTACCCTTCACTAATTTGCTGTTCTCCTCTATCTCATCCCCCTCCTGAAAATAGGACTGGAGAAAGCAAACTTAATTGAAGAGAGGAAGTAAGGATCTAACCAGCACACTGTGTATAAAATCAATTTCAACGAGTAATGAGGTAAGCAGTGGTATCTCTCCACTTCAAGCTGTAATTAAATCAAGAGTTGTGTTTGTCGTGCTATTTTTGAAACTGTCACACACTTCAGAAATCAGAGATGCTACAGCCCAAGATTACTAAATATGAAGCAGTAGCTTCAGTGTACATCAGCCGTAACACCTGGCTGGGTGGATGATGCTTAAACCCAGCGAGATTACTGATTTGCTTTGCTTCTCCACTATGGGGACCGACAACTGAGCCAGTGGAACCTGTCACTAGCAGCAGAAATGTCTGTGGTGAACAAAACAATAAAGCCCAGTGGTGACACTCCAGATGTTGATGATATACAGTTCCCCACAATCTTAGACAATGTAGCTAAGACTGAGAATTGGTGGGAGGGGTATTCTCAATGCCATCTTGAGGAACATGTCAGTAACTTCCAGATATGTAGTCCAACTCCCAGAATTCCCCAGCCAGCATGCACATTATTGAGAATTCTGGGAGTTGAAGGCCACACATCTGAAATTTGTCCAGATTGAAAAATGCAGCCCTGAAGGAAAACGTCAAGGAACTTTTCCTTCTGTTGTTACAACTTTGGTGTTACCAGCATTGTTTATGTTACCTAGTGTGGGTAATGAAACATATGCAAGAAATCAACCTTGGAGAGCACCAAGAAATGTTCATTTCATCCCTGAGCTACAAATATTCTTCTTTATTGGCATTGTTACTTCCTGTACCCTCCCTTTCCTATTTAAGAAATATGGATCTCCAGGAAGTCTTCACAGTGATGGGAAGATACACCATTGAAACCAAGACCACTACCAGTAACTATTTCCATCTCTTCATCAAATCCAGCTGACTCAAGACAAAAAGAATTCTCCGTTAGCTTGAGGCTAACTCAGACACTGGAACCTTCTTCTGCAGAAGAAGAAAAGGAGAAAGTCCTTTTTTGTCACAACAAAGTCCAATCTCCAATCTCAGGTACATCATTGGCAAGACTCAGAAGAGTAGAGTGGGATTTATTGAAGCTGTTGGTTCAACAATAAATTACTCCAGGGAAAGAAGATAGAGTAAAACAAATATTTTCAAGCCACACCTGAAAGGCCCAGGGAGTTATCGTCTCAACACTTGTTCAGATTTTGTAAGTAAACATATTTCACTTGTAAACATTCTTGGTACGTCTCAAAGCTTTTAGTTGTTCCCTTGGTGAAGGGTAATATATTCTGAGAGAAGAAAGAGATCATTGCTGATCCACAATCATGTAAGATGCACTGATCCAGTTCAAATGTGTGGTCTACTATAAAGAAGGGTAAGAGGAGACAAGATAGCAATCTTCCAATATTTGAGGGGCTCCTACAAAGGCAAAGGGGTGAAACTATTGTCCAAAGCATGAAAAGGCAAGACAAAAAGCAACGGATGGAAACTCATCAAGGACAGAAGCAACCTAGAACTAAGGAGACATTTCCTAAAGGTGAGAACAATCAACCAATGGAATAGCTTGCTTGCAAAAGTTGTGGATCTTCCACCACTGGCTTTCTACCTAGAATCCAATTGTGCTCCTGTTTAAATTTTGATGAATTTAAATTATTTTTAGGAAATAAGGTAGCTCTCTCCTGCTAGCAGCTTTTTACCATTTCTATAACACTTGACAATAAACCTTAATTAAAATATGGAAGAGTGAGGGGGGAAAAGCACAAACGCATTATACTTTTTAATGGAAGAATATTTGATTTTTTTAAAAAAAAGATTGACATTTTTAATCAGCTTTATAACCGGAAACTACTGGAGATTTTTAATTGCATGCTTTTGTGCTGTTGTGTTGCCAGGGTTGTGTACCAAACTGGGCAAAATGCATTAAGTCTCCGAGAGAAATTGATATTTCAATGTAAATATAATCTTGATTAGACTCCCTTTGGCTGAATGCATTTTTCATCAAAATTCTATTAAATTATTTGATTAATTTCCACTGTCCATAAATATTAATGCTAGTGGAAAACCGTAAAAACAGCAATTAAATCCAAGCCAACTAATATGATTAAAATCTATTGAAATGCCACATACCTTGGAAATACACTTGGATAAAAGAGAAGTGTAGGAGAACATATACTTTCATTGATGTAAATCCACAATCGGCTTCAGGATTAAGTGTGTCAGCAGTTGCTAAATCACTGATCCCAAACTCATACATTTAAAATGAAGTAGAGGAAACCTTTATCTGCTAACACTAAGGCTAAAAATGAACTTACTTGCATAGTAATACAAATCTCCAACAAGTATTTATAAAGCATCAAAAGTGAATGCAAGATGCTCATCATCTCCCTCCCCAGAGGAGCTAGCAAATTTCTTTGTAATGATCCTGGCAGCAGTCAGACAGTGAGGAGGTGGAGAAGAACCTGGGCCAGTCCTGGAGGCTGAGGAAGGCTCAGACGAGGGCTCTGCATCAGAGGCAGAGATGGGGCCAGGACAGGCTGGCAGTCATCAGCTGCCTTTGGACTCGGACAGCAGTCCAAAGGCAGGGCTGGGGGAGCTTCTGCCAAAAGGAAGGCACAAAGGATTGACATGGGAGTAAGGCCACAAGTGGACAGTGAATGGCCCCTCCCATTAGGATTAAAAGAGGAGCAAAAGGGGAGGGGGGGCTTTTGCAGGAAACAATTCATTTGTTCATTCCAGCCTCATGAAGATTTGTCTGTGTAAACCTACAGACTCCGTGCCTAACCCTTCCTTGTCAGCACTGTGTGTGGAAATATTTACCGGGCAGCTTTCCAAGATAGATAAGGTCTGACCTAATGATTATACCTTTACAAGATTGTTTGCCAGGCCATTGGCTGAATGTGATTGCAATAAATCCACATTCATTTAATAAAAGAGGTTTTGCCAGGATTCAGAGTTTGCTTAGTGCTTTTGGGGGAAGCCTAGTAGGGCAGAACACCTACAATAAACCAAACTTTAATGCTTAAGGTAAAGATGGGGCCCCAACCAAAGTAAGTGGAAATATCCATTTGTTTTCCTTCTACACACTTATTACCTCTAGTGATTGTCTCTGTTTCCTTTCAACCTCTGTGAAGCAGTCATGGATAGATGGTTCTTTTTGTGATGTTGTCCAGCATGGTATATACCTTTTTAAAATAATAAATGCTATTAGGGTACCGACTAATGCTCTATTTAAATCATGAGCCTCAGGCCAAGCTTCAAAAGAAATCCAATTATTTATGTTGGCATGGACTAAATGAAGCCAACTCTGACCTCACTTAATCCACGCTTTGGCTCTGACCCTGTTTCCCCCTCCCTCCCCAAGATGTGTCATCAGTTACATTCCCCAACGAAGCAATTTTGTGAGTTGTAGAAGTCACTCCCTCCAGCCACTGTAGATCTCCGTGGAGATGACCTTGACATTATGGGCTTTGTTTTGACTGAAATGCAAGTTCACAATGCAGCTGCGAGGTTCAATTCCCTCATCCGCCTTGCCTATGGCAACTCGAGAGCAGGTGAGAGCTCACCTATTTTCCCCTGGGAAAATAGGACTTATATAGTCCTAAGGGTTTTGTTATCTCACACATTTCCCCCCACCTATAGCATCCAAGCTGGAATACCTCTTAATTCCCCTGACTGGCAACTCCTCCTCCCTTTCAGCCATTGATTCCTGTACAGGAGGGAGGCACATAAATTTAATCAATGCAAACGTAATAACAACAGTTTTGAAATAGCGATAGGGCTGTAGATGCAAGCTATTCAACAAGATGTTTTAATACTTCCGATCAATACATGACAGAAGTGATAGACTTTCCTTCCCTCTTCCCTCCCCTTCTTCATCCCTTCTTTTCTTTCCATCCCTTCCCTTCTTTGATTTATTGCATTTCCCTCCCTTTCCCTCCCTTCCCTTCCTCATCAATTTACCCCTTCACTTCCCTACTGATTTACTGCTTCTCTTCCCCTTCCTTCCTTTCCCTATCAATTTACTGTTTCCTTTCCTTTCCTTCTTCCCTTTCCTCCTTCCCTTCCCTTTCCTTTTCCTTCCCTTCCCCTTCTTCATTGATTTACCCCATTCCCTTCCCTTCTCTTCCTCATCCATTTACCTTCTTTGTTTCCCATTTCTACTTTTTATACAAAATGTAGCCTTAGGCCATTTCTTACATCATTTTAAAAATGATATATAGGAGAGGAGAATAATCCATTCACTCCTAGGCCTCTTCAGCAAGATCTTTTATACCTCTTTTATAATCATAACAATTCTTGAGAGCCTTATCATCTGTCAAACACAATCAAGGGATTTGTCTCTGTTATCCTTTCCAGGCGGGTGTTTGTAAATAATAAATTCCCCGATTGTCTTTTTAATCTGCCAAATTTACAAGGAACCTATAAACCTTTTCTTGCTTTTCCTCTGTTATCAAGGAACTCAACAATGTGAAAAATAGTTCACCTGCTTTACCTGTGTCAAATATTTGTAAACAGAGCGGATTACTATCTTGAATCACAGTCTCTTTCTTTCCGCAAGGCTCTTTCTTATCAGAATTTTTAATTGGGTATAAAGCCAAAAGGAACTTTTCTTTTTGGCATTGCTGAATTGCTATTGTGAACACTAAAAATAATTGTTACAAGCCTGTTCAAAGATTTGTAATGTGCATATGGTCAACACAAAGAAGTCTGGTCTCTACAAGGCTAAGATTGTCAAAATACATCAGTAGAGCAGGAGGCAGATTGTTTATTGTCTGTCTGTCTATCTATCTATCTATCTTTCATCTACCTATCATCCCTTCCTATTACATCCCCCTTGCCAGATTATGGACAGTGAACAACAAATTGAAATGCAATTAAAAAAAAACAATCAGAACAACAGTATACTAGGCAATCAAACAATGAAATATATATATATATGTGTGTGTGTGTGTGTGTGTGTGTGTGTGTGTATCTTGCTCTCTCCATCTCTATTATCTATCATCTCTCTCTCCTCCCCTCTCTCATCTCTTTCTCTCCCTCCCTATTTATCTATCATCTATCATCTATATCATCTATCTATCTATCTATCTATCTATCTATCTATCTATCTATCTATCTATCTATCATCTCTCTCTCTTTTTTTTTTCTAATCATCCTACCCCCGCTTGTTGAACATCAAATTGAAATGCAATTTAAAAAAAAAATCAATACGACATGCAATCAAACAATGAAATATCCCATTCCTATGATAGACATCAAAGCTGAAGAATGCTAATGTTTCAATTTATGTATTAGTCCAATAAATGAGATAGAAACAATTTGCTTAAACTGAGAAACAAATATAATGCTTCAAAATTCCCAATTTGGGTATTTTATAGCTGTAAATTTGCCATCTTAATCTCTCTCTCTCTCTCTCGGATAATGTCATTTATTACCATTCTGGTTCTTCTCTAAATGAAAGGGAGGGTGAAAGAAAGTAGCGCTTACATAGTAAAGATCCAACTAGTTTTGTTTTTGAGTTATATTTGCTTTAATACTGAGAGAAGGGAATTAAAATGGATTTTACATTGTGATGAAGTCCTATTCAAATAAATCAAGGCTGCCATAAAATCTTATTAAAGTCCAATGGATAGGAGGGCCACCCTAAAAACCAGAATGATTTTGGTGCAGGCTTGGACACTTTTCCAGATCCTGTTATTAAGCTGCACACTTAACTGGAAATGAAGAAGTATTGGGCAAGAGAGACTCGAAGCTGGCAAACACAAAGAGCCAAATGGATTCATGCTAGTAGAGAATTAGGAGTTTAAATGAGATTCATTAGCTGCAGATGTTGTGGCAACATTAGGGCCCAAACTGCCACTGTAGCTTAAAGCTCTGGTGAGAAAATTGTTATGGAAATTTCAAAGGCGCATTGGAGGTGGACATGTTTCCTTCCTTCCTTCCTTCCTTCCTTCCTTCCTTCCTTCCTTCCTTCCTTCCTTCCTTCCTTCCTCTTCCTTCCTTCCTTCCTCCCACTTTCTCTTCCTCTACTTTCTTCCTCTTCCTTCCTTCCTTCCTCCCAACTTCTCCTCTCCTTGCTTCCTTCTCTCCCTTGCTCCCTCCCTTTTTCTCCTCCTCTCCTTCCTTCCTTCCCTCCCTTCCTCCTTCTGCTCCGTTCATCTCCTCTCCTCTCTTCCCTCCCTCCCCCTCCCCTTCTTTCCTTCCTTCCTCCCTCCCTCCCTCCCTCCCTTCCATCCATCTTTCCTTCCTTCGTTAATACAGAGACTATTTAAGCAACATACAGTCAGAGAACTGCTACTACATGCACTATCATCTCAGGGGGTAGCATCTTCTTGTTTCACTATTTCCACAGTCCTCAAAGGTGATTGGTGGGAAAAGCTAGACTCTTCTTGCCCTTGATCCATCGGAATCTGTTTTGGCAGCTGTTGCCATCTCCTTCCCTGATTAGTCCAGTTGCAATTATCAGCATTTATTAGGATGAATAATTAATGCCTTTGCTTGCTTTAATCTATTATTGATTCTTGTCCACCTTTTCAATAATGCATCTGACTCTTTGGCTGATTTGTTTTCTTTCTTTATTTATTTCTCTTCTGAGTTGGTACCGTCCGATGGGACTGAGGTGCTCGAATTGGTGAAAGTCACCGTTAGAGCCAGCATATATCTTTAATTTTGGACAGCGTTGATTGTGCTGTCCAGTGTATTGATTATTTTAGGGCTGTGCTTTATGGTTCTTAGGGGCCATGAAAGCTGCACTTTTCCAGCTGTGGTTGACATACTGTTGACCTATGATGATAATGATCAGTTCAATAATGATATTGCGTTGTAGAGTTCTCCTTCGGTATAGCGTGAAAGCTACACTTTGTGCAAAAGGAAGACAGCAAGAAAGCGCACACACACACACACACACACACACACACACACACACCATATTCTCACTATAGATCTGTAACTCCCAAGAATAACAAATAGCTGGATTTCAGTCCAACTGAAATTCATCTAACTGTGGTTTTGCTGATAATGGCCTGTTTGAAGCCTTCAGAAACCAGACGGGTGCAAAATTGATGTATTTTGATGGGTCATCAAAATTCTTCTCAGTTTTCTCCAGAACTTTCCAAGGCCTGAAGAGGTTTCTCCTATGGAAAAGGCTGGCTGGAGAAGACTTAGAAGTGAAGCAACCTGAAGTAATACAACCACTTCCCTTTGCTTTGCATTGTTCCATGGTGAGCTTTGCATTCACGTTGCAATCAGATCTGTGCTTGGAAAACTGTATATCTTATGCTTAGTTCGTGGTACATTTGAGCATTCCACATGACTTCAACGGGATGATAGATTTAAAATTTCTCAAGTTCTTAATGAATACATCGGAATAGCCATTTGAATGGACATTTTCTCCTACTCTGATTCTGCTGAACGATGTATATTCAGCTATAGAGTTCCGCGTTGTCTGTACCAACCATGGATGTCTCTTGGTAGATTTAATTTAATTTAATTTAATTTAATTTTAATGTAATTTTACAGTTTAGAGGCTGCCTGGCTCCACAAGACTCTGGGTAGCTTACAACTTTAAAAAGAAGAGAAATAGTACAATAGCTAAAGTCACAGATGTCCAAATAAAAAATTCATGCCCAATGAAATGAGTTAAGCTAATGAACTGCTAGCAATCAATCAGAATAGAGCTGGAAGGGACCGTGAGGTCTTCTAGTCCAACCCCCTGCTCAAGCAGGAGACCCTATACAATTTCAAACAGGTGGCTGTCCAGTCACTTCTTAAAAACTTCCAGTGATGAAGTGTCCACAATTTTTGAAGGCAAGCTCTTCTACTAGTTATTTGTCCTCACTATTAGGAAGTTTCTCCTTAATTGCTTTTCTCCTTCACGATTTTCCATCCATTTTTTTCTTGTCTTGTTTTTCTGGTACTTTGGAAAATAAGTTGACCCCCTTTTCTTTGTGTCAGCCCCTCAAATACTGGAGTACTGCTATCATGTCAACCCTAGTCCTTCTTTTCACTAGACTAGCCAAACCCAAATCCAAAGTCTCAACATCTTTTTTGTAGTGTGGTGACCAAAACTGGGTGCTGTATTCCAGATGTGGTCTTACTAAGATTTTATAAAGTGGCACTAATACTTCACATGATTTTGAATCTATGCCTCTGTTTATAAAACCAAGGACTGCATTTGCTAATCTTCAATAATAACAGTATTCTTAACATAGAGGAATTCCATCCTTAAGTCTAACATCCTATCCATTTTCTCCAGTGAAAGGCTATAATCAAACAAGTATAGTTTTATATGATTAGAACAGGAGGATAAAGAAGAAAGATGGGGGAAATATAAAAATTGCATTTGCCAATATATAGTAATACTTTTATTTTCTGAATGACTCTAGAGAGGGCAATTTAATCTGGAGCTCAATTGAAAAATTAGCAATGCTTCCTCTGAGTTGCCTTTTTAACATGACAGAGAGTAGGATAAGTGCCACATTTTAATGTAAATTACTGAGATTAGATCCTTATCAATTTAATCATTTGAAGCCTTGTCGTTTCCATCACAGTATCTATGAAATGTTTTAAAGTCAGGTGGGAGATGAACAGGTTCCAAGGTGTAGGGATGGCATTTTCAGAACTGATTCCGGCAGAAGATTTTGTTTTTTAACTGCTCATTTTCATCAGAAAGATATCAAAAGCTGACAGATATTGCAAAACAATCATTGTGGATATTAAATCTTGGGTTGGCTAGGAAGGACTAGTCTTTTCACCTGGGAGAAATATTGGATGAATCTCAACCTCTTTCCTAGGTAACATTAGCTCTATTTTTTGAACAATGGACTTTTCCATACAGGGATATGTAACTTAGAATCCAACAGTTTTATTGGACCTTCAGACTATGGAGTTCTTGGTGTTTTTTCATCTTGATGGGTTTTTTGGAGATGTCTATGGAGATTCTCAATCATCCGTGTCATGGTTGTCCCAAAAGTGCTTTTTTCCAAAAGGCAACTGGAATTTTTTAAGTTTTTTTCTTTGAAAATGTTTTGCTTCTCATCCAAGAAGCTTCCTCATTTCTGGAGAAGAACAGAAGAAGCTTCTTGGATGAGGAGCAAAACATGAAGTGTTAATATTACTTTATAAGGCCTTGGTAAGGCCACACTTGGAATACTGCATTCAGTTTTGGTCACCATGATGTAAAAAAGATGTTGAGGCTCTAGAAAGAGTGCAGAGAAGAGCAACGAAGATGATTAGAGGAACTAAGTATGTCTAGTCTGATGAAAAGAAGGACTAGGGGAGACATGAGAGTAGTCTTCCAATATCTCAGGGGCTGCCCCAAAGGAGAGGGAGTCAAGCTATTATCCAAAGCACCTGAAGGCAGGACAAGAAACAATGGATGGAAACTGATCAAGGAGAGAAACAACTTAGAACTAAGGAGAAATTTCCTGACAGTGAGAAAAATTAACCAGTGGAACTCCTTGCCTCCAGAAGTTGTAAATACTCCAACACTGGAAGTTTTTAAGAAGAGATTGGACAGCCATTTGTCTGAAGTGGTGTAAGGTTTCCTGTCTAGGCAGAGGGTTGGACTAGAAGACCTCCAAGGTCCCTTCCAACTCTGTTATTCTATTATATTTCCCATGTCTATGGAGATTCTCAATCATCCAGGCCAGGGTTGTCCCTAAGGTACTTTTTCAAAAGGCAACTGGACTTTGTTTTTCCTTGAAGACGTTTCGCTTCTCATCGAAGAAACTTCTTCAGTTCTGACTGAATGGTGGAGAATGGAAGGATTTATATTCCTTGCAGTCATCTGATCATTAGCACTCTTTCAGAGAGTCTTTGAGGCCATTAGGTCAGAACTGAAGAAGATTCTTAGAAATGCATCTTTGGGTTTCATACTATGATTTGATAGATAATTATCTTTATTTGATAATACCCCATGTTTACCTAGATTTTCATGATCACCTAAGTCATAGCTTTAGGCCTGATACAAGAACTGGCATTTCCGAACCACTTCTGTTGGCCATATTTCTTTCAAAGCTTGATAGTCCACCTTCCTTGGCGCCAAGCAGATTGGCCGCTATAAAACCGCATGGATGTTTGCTTGGAAAGAAAGCCCACAAGTTGTGCTGAACATAACAATAGCCATCATATACAGTCTGAAGCATCTTGGTAAAGCGTTTCTCTTCCCCATACCAGCTTATTACAAAGATACCATCATTATATGTGGAAGAAATCCATTCCTACTACAAATCCTGCCTGCGGTGGAGTGAAAACTAATACAAATTGACACTCGGGCTTTTTGCAAAGAGTACAACACCACTTTCAGAAACTAGCCTGGCAATCAACAAGAGAAATAGTGATGGCTTTTTGCTTGTGGTTCTGTGGTTTTCAGATTTAAGGGAGCAGGCTGTGTTGTTGGTGGGAGCGTTGCAAAACCAGGCAAATGTTTCCTATCAATAATACCCTCAGCAAGTTGGTTCAAAATGGCATCACCTCTTTCTCCCCCACCTGTTGGTTTCTTAAATTTCTTCTAAGCAAAGGTATAATTGTGAGTTCTATTCTTTTCACGTCCTTGAGATGGAATTAATGGACACTGAAATGAGGCCTTTGCGCATCTGTTCATCTCTCAACTAGCCAGAGAGTTATGTTCAAGCTCTGCAAGCTCTACATCTTCAGAAATATTCATACATCTTCCTAGATGCAAAAATTTTTCTTCCAGGAATTGGATACATGTGTCTGGATCCCCTATGGAGCCATCAAAGAGATTAAGAAGCCTTTAGACATAGGAATACACAGATTGGAAAGTTTAAGTGAAAATAATGACCGCTTCCATGAGATTTGTGGTTTTCATTTGCATCTAATTTCAAAAGAAAAACAAGATCGCAGATCAATGATTTTCTATTGGGAACTAAAGATCCCAACCGGGCGGATAATTTCTCGTCATCAATTGCAGTTACACAAAAGGCTTCCAAATTCAACCACAATTTCCTCCCATTATTTGGAGAGCTGGATAGGAGAAGAAATGAGTAGAAACTATGGCTGATGGGGAGACTAACCACAGTGTGAATTGGGCCTTGGAGAATGTTGAGTTTAGTTTATGATGGATATGAATTTCCATACTAGGAAAAGTTGAGGTGATAAATTCTCCAGCATTCAGTTCCTAAAGATGAGCGATTAAAAATAGGCAGATGTTGTCCACATTACACAGGCCTTTCTTAATTCAGAAATGATTTTACTTATGAAGGTGTAATCTATCATGCTAAAAATTTCAATTGCTAAATACAGTATTGGTATTGATAGAAGAGAATATTTGTAGATCAGAGTTGAACTGTGGAGTCCTCTGAGCTTGGTGGTTTTCTTGTAGACATTTCATGACCCAACTAAGAAATATCATCAGTGCTAGAAGGGAATGGGGTTTGTGGAAGGAGAAGAATGAGGAGGGTGGAGGAAGAGGAGAACGACAACTGTGAGGTTTTTTGGTGCTCTCTGAGCTTGGTGGCTTTCTTGTAGACATTTCATGACCCAACTAGGTAACATAATCAGTGCTACCGTAATGGTGTTATTGATTACTGTACTGTCAACTAAAGCACTGAAGATATTACCTAGTTGGGTCATGAAATGCCAGCAAGAAAACCACCAAGCTCAAAGAGCACCAATGTCTCCAAAGTATTGATATGACATTCTCTCCATTCCCAGAAATTAAATATAGTATAGGAGACATCAGGAGTTCTAGTTTAGAGAGAATTTCTGTCTTAGGCACAACATCAGCCGGGTGATCTCAGGACAATCATTCCTTCTCGGCCTTAGGAAAAAGACAATGACAAACCACTTCCAAATACGAACACAAATAGAAACACACACCCACGCACTTCGGGAAAAAGAATAGCTTTTGCCTTGTGTTGTGTTTTCTTTCTTCCCAAATTATTTTATTTCTACAGAATGTCAGAACTCTAGACCAATTTCCCCCAGCAGAACAAACAAAAAAAAGAAGTAACGCATAAACCATAAGACTAGTTTAATTAAATGAACTAAAATTCAAATAGCCTCTTAAAAAAATCAAGTATCGTATAAAATATCAGATATCCCACAAAATTAAAGCCAGCGGATTAATAATGAAACTGGACTGTACGTGTGGCTTTGCCCACATGTCAGATTTTTATTATTATTATTTACCCTATGAAAAGGATGAGATATTTTATCCGAGATGCAAATTAATCTGAAACCAATGTTAACTTAAATGAAGCATAACAAATTCCACCCTTCTCAACCGACAGCTCTATACTTAACCAATATTTTACAGTTTTGGACTCTCCTAGGACTTCTAATTAGAAAATTATCCATTCTGGTCTGACCCAATATTATTTAATCAAGCCCTTCGCCACCATGGCTTGTTTATTTAATATTGTTTCTAGTATCTTTATTATCATTGAGATTGTTTCTGTAATTGTTGATATTGCCATTCTCAATACCACAAATTACTGTTTCTTTTGTAGCAAATGGCAAATTTACACACACACATACACACAACACACACACACACACACACAGAGAGAGAGAGAGAGAGAGAGAGAAAGCTCTTTCTGTACTTTCCATGTCCCAGTTCCTACCTGATACCCTCAGCTAACCTTTCCCTTATCTTGACGGTTGAGCATTATTTTATCATTTTGAGTTGCAACCAACCTTGAGTGACATTTCCTAAGCTTGCTGTAGGAACCTGAAGCATTTTGAGGAATTAAAGATGATACTGGAGCCTAGTGCAACATAACTTCCTTAAAGGAAAGGAAGCGTGGTGAATAACCAAGAAGGTATCTATGGGTCACCTTGTCCTTTATGGAAGCCACATTGGTCAATTCTGCACTGTATTGTTTTGAATGTCTCTTATTTGTCTGCTCTGCAAGGGTTTCTTCTTCTCCTTCTAAACTCAACAATATCGTGTAGAGATTCATTATTGGAAGAATTCCCTAGTCATGTATTGATTATTCTTTTGAGGATGGAGCTTAGTGGTGGGATGTGCTCATTGCCAACTTACCAGCATGACAAAAGACAGTTGAAAAGACATGTGTAAAGAATAGAACTGATGAAGATCTTATTTCTCTCTCTCTCTCTCTCTCTCTCTCTCTCTCTCTCTCTCTCAATCTATATATATATATATATATATATATATATATATATATATATATATATATCCTCTCTCTGTGTGTCTTTATCCCTATCACTCTCTCTATCACTCTCTCATCTATTTGTCCTCTCTCCCTCACACACACACATATGCACAGATATATACACATACACAGATTGCCATTTGCAAAACATAATTGTATATGTTGCATTAGAAATTTCTTCAATAAGAAAAGCCCAAATAATCTCTTCCATAAACAGCGTGATTATTTCATCAATAGAGAAAACAGACTAGCTATGTTTTCCAAATGTCACAGCGTGTTTTAGCAGAGCACTGGGCAATTATAGCTATAGACAGAGGAAATAATAAAAAAAACAGCTGATCTACTGTTTTTGGAATACCAAAAGCAGGGGGGAAATCCCTACATTTATTGAAAGTGAGGGAAAGAAAACCTTTATTCCCAGTTGTGAGCTTCTGCTGTTATAATTCTTGCTCCTAGTAGCTCCCAAAGATGTTCTGTTGAGAGACTCTGTAGAAAAATACCAGATGCACAATAAGTAAATTATGAAAACAAGAAGGGGAAAGGAACAATAAAAGAAAAAGGATGTAAATCTGCAATTTCCCCATGGAATCATTAGTGTGTATTCCTTGATGTGATATTGCCAAATCCAATATATATGTATATTTTAAAAACTCAACTTTTTTTCTGGAGTTACAATGAGGCACCTACATAAGTTATTCAAACTTGAAATCAGCTTTCCTCTGGAGCTTTCCTCTGGAGCAACTTTCCATGTTAGGATGAAACTGCTCCTCAGAAACAGGACTTTGGACTTCATCAACCTATTCATAAACTCTTCAACTGAGAAGAATAGAATAGAATTCTTTCTTGGCCAAGTGTGTTCGGACACACAAGGAATTTGTCTTGGTGCAAATGCTCTCAGTGTACATAAAAGAAAAGAGACATTCGTCAAGAGTCAAGAATCATCAGGTACAACACTTAATGATAGTCATAGGATACAATTAGAATAGAATAGAATAGAATAGAATAGAATAGAATAGAATAGAATAGAATAGAATAGAATTCTTTATTGGCCAAGTGTGATTGGACACACAAGGAATTTGTCTTGGTGCAAATGCTCTCAGTGTACATAAAAGAAAAGAGACATTTGTCAAGAGTCAAGAATCATAAGGCACAACACTTAATAACAGTCATAGGGTACAACAAGCAATCAAATCATACTAGGAAACAGTCAATATAAATTGTAAGGATACAAGCGACAAAGTTACAGTCATACAAGTGGGAGGGGATGGGTGATAAGGAGTGATGAGAAGGTTAATAGTAATAGGGTCTGGTGGAGGTTTGGAAACACCTGGAAAAAGTCAGGGGACTCAATTTGTACAACAGATTACATCTGCCCCAGGCCACTCACTTTCTCCTTCCCATCAGATTTTCTGTCTATTGAAAAAAAGAAAGAAAGAAAGAAAGAAAGAAAAGAAAGAAAGAAAGAAAGAAAGAAAGAAAGAAAGAAAGAAAGAAAGAAAGAAAGAAAGAAAGAAAGAAAGAAAGAAAGAAAGAAAGGGATATCCCAGGCACTTAAAAGATAAAGTGATCACAGAACCTTGATTGAAATACTTTAAATGTAGAGGGTTTGCTTTTTTTAATCACTCCTTCTTATGCCTTGCCATTTCCATGGTGAGGGTTTATCAGCTTTTCAGCTGAGATCTCTCTTTTTTCTAATACTCAAATAAGCAGGGCTACAGAGAGCGCTTCCCACCTTGGCATTAAGGATGCGCGCCATTAACAGCTGGTTACTAAATCCAGCTTTTCACCGCAGGTGAGCCTTAGAAAGGTCTTCCCATTCAACATCTCTAGCCTTGGTTTAGTATAGTGTGCCTGCCACAGAGTCCGCCAGATGCTTAGACTGGATCTGACATTTTTGTCCAGTTATCCATTCCTTCTCAATAGGCAGATGTGGATAGTTTGACGGTGTTAAGGGCATTGCCCCCAATGTCCTGGTTACCTTCTGGGCTGGAGAAAAACTCTCCCAAGAACAGCCTTTGGCTGCAGAGAATCAAGTCCAAAATGTGGTCAACAAAAACTTTTAAGTATAAGTCTAATCAAGGCAAACTGAGGTAATTAGTTTGGCAGGGCAGGAGCAAGAATTCCAGACATGAAGGCATGGCAAAACTCACGTGGTTGGAAAGATGCCAGGAACACAGATAAGCAAAGACAACGCAGGATAAAGTCACATTTGCTCCCAGCAGCTGCCACAGTCAGCATTCAGTTCTTTTAAACTCTCTTCCCAGCTATGACTAATGAAGGGAATCAGGGCCCTTTCCTCCCCTGTAAACCATGCAACCTATGTTGCTCCCTTCTCTGTTTCTCCCTGCATGCCCTAGGATGAAGAAGGGGTGGGCCTGGGTCTTCCTCTAAACTCCCTCTCCCTTGTTCTACCTCTCTTCTGCTTTGCCCAGCCGGATTTGCCCTTCCCCAGTTTCCTCCACAGCCAATGGAGCCACACTCCCACTCCCTGTCAGCTGTTCGTCTCCCTCCTCAGATTCAGACTCTGACAGGGATATGACACCCCTGCTCTAGAATCAGACAACTCGGCAGGGAATTTTTTTTACCTGTATCTTACTTAATATGCATTTCCCAAATGTAAAGCCAAATGTAAAGAATAATATTTGCCCATCAGGACCTTCATCATCATCAACAACAACAACAAAAATACGATTTACCAAACAGGATCATTGCAATTCTATTTTTTCTCTCTCTCCACTGCTTGGTCGGGAGGGGATACCTCCAACAGCCTTGTGTATCAACTGCGGGGAGATCAAACACTGAGTCAACTTAGCTGGGATTCTAATAAAGGCCTTGATCGAATCATTTAAATTGTCAACTTCCCCTGTACAGTAGTAATATAATAAAGAAAGCAATAGGGTGGCACATTGCTACAGCAGTGGTTCATTGCTAAGAAACCTTCTATCTCTGCAATCTATTTATAGGGATTCCTGGGCTGATGAATGGCAGGCAGCCATCGATGAAGATGAATTATGGAAACTGTATACATTAACAACGTCTTACCAGTATTTTATGTCAGATGGGGAAGAGAGGGAGAAGTAAGAGTTTCTTAACGTCTAGGAAAGACAGGAGGACGGGTCAATTTCAGCAGGACTGCTAAGCCCCTATGTGTGCCAACCAAAGGGGAAATAAATTAAGAGGAGAAAGATAAGCCAAATTAGGTCTGGGGTGGATCATCACCTTTGCAGGATTCAGTCCCAGGTGATTTAAAAAAATATGCATTTGTTTGTCTTTTCCCACAGACTGAGTGAATTCCATAGAAAGTCATTAGGAAGGAGCGTTTCCCATACACCTTTTTCCAGAAACAAAGGATATAAAGTTCTCTAAAAGAATATTAGCAGTAACCCCTTCTACCATATCCAGCTAGGACAGTGAAATAGATAAATAAAGCAGACAGAAAATTTAGACATGCTGAAACACTGTGATAATTACATGGAAAACTGAAGCATCTATGTAGAAGGAGGATATTTCTGATAGACTATAAACCTTTCTTCTTCTTCTTCTTCTTCTTCTTCTTCTTCTTCTTCTTCTTCTTCTTCTTCTTCTTCTTCTTCTTCTTCTTCTTCTTCTCCTTCTCCTTCTCCTTCTCCTTCTCCTTCTCCTTCTCCTTCTCCTTCTCCTTCTCCTTCTCCTTCTTCTTCTTCTTCTTCTTCTTCTTCTCCTCCTCCTCCTCCTCCTCCTCCTCCTCCTCCTCCTCCTCCTCCTCCTCCTCCTCCTCCTCCTCCTCCTCTTCATGTGTTCCAGTCAGTGTGAACTCCTGGTGACTCTGGTCATGTCCTTTTGGCAAGTTTTTTTTTCCCCAGAAGTGGTTTGCCATTACCTCTTTCCTATGACTGAGAGAGAGAACTGGTCCAAGGCCACCCATCTGGCTTCATGACTAAGGTGTGACTAGTCTTACAGTCTCACAGTTTCTACCCTGTTGCCTTAACTATTGCACCAAGCTATCTCCCCAATCGGTGTTAACACGATGCTAAGAAGTCTCCATTCTTCAGGGAAGAATCTCATTGTTGAATGGCTAAATTTAATATTCTTCAAGTTACATTGGGGGGGGGGCGGAATAACCCCTCTATGTTGGCTATAAAAATAAGACAAAATCCCAAAGTTCATCATTCTCGTAGTATATGATCTTTAAAAGTCGTGTCCTGTTTTGTAACATCTTCAGATCATCCGTTGAGGTTTTCACCCTCCTATTGATTTGGGACTCTTATCAACTGATTGTTTCAATGCCTAGAAAACTATTAGTTTTCTAATATTTCATTGCAGTCCAGGACCCCAAAGATACTGAAAAAGTTTTTACTCCGCAGTTATAGCTGCATAGAACAAATGGATTGTCTATTCTCTATTATCTTGGAGGTTGTTCACTTCATGAATGAAAGACCAAACAAAGATACCTAACTCGGATCATCACCTGCTTTTTAGAAACAATTTTCTTCTCTTCTCTTTTCTTGTATCTGTCATGAGGATCAGACAGATTTTTGACATCTTAACTGACCTCTGAAATATCACCATGTATTTTCATTCAACACGGACTTGTCTCGCCTACAATGCTTGTTTCTTATTTTTCAGTGTGCTGTAGTTTTGATTTTCCTCTAGAAATAACACCCTTCAAACATTTCCTGAACATGGTAAAAAAGAAAGAGAGGGGAAAAAAAGACTTAATTTCCCTTGGTTGAGAACCGATGGGGTTTTTCATTATTTAAAACCTGAAAGTTTAATGTAGTGTTGCCTGTATGGATTACCAAATACCAAGACTGGAAGGGTGTAGATCTTCCATTGATCTAAAACTCTTCATTCAACTCAACATATTAAGTTGATTTGATTGGAAAAGTCCGAAAGGGAGCATTTGAGTTAAAAGCACCAATTTAATTAATCAAAAAGTGTGTGTGAGAGAGAAAGCATACACACACACACACACACACACACACACACACACAAATGGCAATCAAATCCCTAAATTGACTGCGAGGCATCTAATTAGATTCAACTCATTGAATTGATTAAGTGGATTCACTTTGACAATTTGGACCATTTGGCAGATCTGTTTTTCCCCCTCCCTAAAATTATTGTCTCAAACTGCAGATTGGCATTTTAGAAGAATATATCTCTTACACGCATATGCACAAATTCCCAATCTGGCACACACAACAGTTGGTGAAGGTTTTTTCTCTCTCTCCACTTTCTCTTCCATTTCATCTCCCTTCTTATTACATTCTTACAACCACTGATTACCACCAACGTTCAGGAATTTTGTCAGCAGCTGCTTCTCTGTAGCTCATTCTGAAAGCAGATCACAAGTCACATGACACATTTTGAAGCTGTGTACCGTTGTACTTCTGTTTAGTTCTGGGCAAAGCTTAACATGGTATGTGACAATTTACCTCCTGTTTGCATCAACCAAATACTTCCACCGTAATGTAAATCATATTAAAGTGTTGATTCCACTCTCAGAGTTGGAGAGAGGGAATAACATAAAATTTTATACCTCTTTTGGCTATGTATCCGTCCATCTGTAGCGAGCATTGCCTGGATGTTGTTTATTTGATTTACAAGGCCTTGGCATTTGGAATTAGTGACCTCAAAATAATAGTTAGAAAGAAGCACGTGGATTTGCACCATTCATGCATGTGAACCCAAGGGAAATTATATATGTCCTTCCCCACAAACAGCGTAGGATTTCCCTTGGTTGGAGGTGACTGCCCCATTAGAGTTGGTTTCATAGATTGTTGCCCTGAGCAGGGAATTGGATAATAACATTCCAAAACGCTGAAAAATATCCTGGCTCAAGATATGGCCTGGAATTGATTTACCCCTTTCTTATTCTGATGCTGATTTCGGTCCAAAATAAACCATATTTCCCCCCCCTCCCCTTAGCTGGATTGAAAAAAGCAGGGAGAGAGAGTTGATGTCCTGATCTATTTAAAATTTTGAAAAGTCATGCCTGTCAGCCATGGAAGCTATATTTTACTTAGAAGCTCCGAGGCTGCCACAGTTAGTGCCTGGGAATTGGGGAGGGGGGATTTCTTAGGGAGTAGAAGACTAAACTCAATAACATTCTTTCTTAGAAGTCAAGGACAAGTTGCCCTGCACCTGGAGAAGAGTGTCCGGAGGGATTTCTCCCATTGGGATGAAGATTTGATTGGCCGTATGATGGACTGATGGGTTCAGGGGATGAATCTTTGAATTTCTCTTAGGGAAGGGTAAACATAGAACTCCCCGATTTGGGTATTCCCAGGTATGCCAGTATGACTTCTTTAATAAATTCTTACTTGGATGGACTTTGTTTCT
Source organism: Pseudonaja textilis (assembly GCF_049901715.1). Classification (NCBI taxonomy): domain Eukaryota; kingdom Metazoa; phylum Chordata; class Lepidosauria; order Squamata; family Elapidae; genus Pseudonaja; species Pseudonaja textilis. The sequence goes on from NC_142001.1 coordinate 19,088,267, forward strand.
GAGTTCTGAATGGAAATGGGGAGTTTCACTGGAACCTTGACAATGTCTTCATAGGAGAAGGTCAGACACACTCTGGGGGAAGAGTCAAGAGAGGAATAAGCCTAGAATCCTTACGCTCCTACAAATGATCTAACTCCCACGCCTCTTGAATTCCATTGACTTATCTAGCACCAGTTTAGTAGTGACTGTCAGTTGACCAGGTTATTGTGTATAGCATGAGAAATAAATCAACTTTAATATGTGGTCCTAATTCTTCATGCCTAGTAGTCTTAAGGTCATCAGTGCATTGCTGGCCTGGAAATTGAGATGGGGCCGAACCCTAAATCTTGCAGAAAGTTTTCATACCTCTTGCTTTCCCAGCACAAATACAAAATGTTAAATTGGATTCTAAAGCAGCTGGTAATAAATAATATACATCCACCTTTGTCTGGTACAAGAAAGCAAAGAAATGAACATCTTGGCAATTTTCTGGAGTTTTCTTGTTACAAGAATAATGTATAAAAAAGGCAAAAAAGGGGGGGGGGAGGGGAATGTCAACAAGCAGATCGTATCACTGGACCTGGGAATTAATTTTGCAGGCTTTCCAGCCTGATATGTGTAGAAATAAATCTAACAGAAAACATCGGGATTTCATTCTAAGTAAATAAAATTTGGCTCGTAGACCTCCAAGCAAATCCCCAAATTCAGCTCCATCACTGACATAATCTCAGACAATGGGTGTCATGCTTTTCTGATAACCACAATGGTTGTTTTTGTTGCAATTATTATTATTATTAAGGAGCCTTGATGGCACAGTGGTTGGAATGCAGTATTGCAGGCTAATTCAGCTCACTGACAGGAGTTTGATCCTCACTGGCCCAAGGTTAACTCAGCCTTCCATCCTTCCGAGGATGGTAAAATGAAGACCCAGGTTGTTGTGGGGGAAATAGGCTGACTCTGTAAACCACTTAGAGAGGGCTGTAAAGTATTTGTGAAGTGGTATTTAAGTCTAAGTGCTATTGCTATTGCTATTGCTATTACTATTCCTTCCTTCCTTCCTTCCTTCCTTCCTTCCTTCCTTCCTTCCTTCCTTCCTTCCTTCCTTCCTTCCTTCCTTCCTTCTTCCATTTCTCATCCTCTTTCTTGGTGGCACAGTGGTTAGAATGCTGTATTGCAGACTAACTCTGCCCACTGCCAGGAGTACGATTTTCACCAGCTCAAGGTTGACTCAGTCTTCCATCCTTCTGAGGTCGGTAAGATGAGGACCCAGATTGTTGGGGGCAATAGGCTGACTTTGTAAGCACTTAGAGAGGGTTGTAAAGCACTATGAAGCAACATAGAAGTCTAGGTACTGTTGCTATTGCAATTCTTCCTATTTTCTACTGCTTTTTGTTCGCCATCACAGGACTTCCCGCTGACCAAGGAAGCCCTGGGAAACATGCCAGCGTTCTGTAGACTGAAACTTAGCATTCCGTGATTGCCTCGGTCTTTGTTTTCAATGGAGTTGCATTTTAGTAAATGTAAATCTAAAGAGGGCTAGCTAGGATTTTTTTATTATTATTCTTTTGCAAGAAAGAGGTTCTTGCAACCTGGTGTGATTTGAAGCTGACTCAGCTGATGGGGAAAAAAAATATTTGGAGGAAGGTGGGGGTAATTTTATGCATCTGAAGAGGCCCTGGGGAAATCTGAACTCTCAGAATGATAAATTATAAGTATCCCTCAGGCTTGTTCAGTTTCTGCCATAAGCAAATCTCTCTCTTCCCTCTCCTACATTCTGAAGAACTAAAATTATCCCTTTGAGCTATACGCCTCTTCTGTTCTCACAGATTTCTTTGGCGATGTAAGGATGTTAGCCAAGGTGTTGCTGGATTGGACTAAAAAGACACTCAGGTCCAGCATCTCCCTCAACATAAAAGGCTACGAATGGACCATAAATGGCCACAAAGATGCGACAGAAAGTCTAAAATCAGGACAGGAAAAATCCCTCATCTCTGACGCTTCTTCTCTAATAACAGATGTTTAGAAGAGTGGCTCTTGTGACCATTTGTGAAACATGGATTTCAGCCAGCTTTTTTTTTTTTTTAAGAAAAAGACAAAGCATATTCAGATATATCGGAAATCTCTCCATTGTTGTTTTGGTCTTCTGAACCATCTTCTTTGCATCTTTGAAATGGGGATTATCTGTCATCCTGGTTATATAGATAAGGACACAAGTTCCTCTGATGTAGATCATGGTCATAATTTTAATCTGATGCTGACAAATTCCTTGTATGTCCAATCACACTTGGCCAATAAAGAATTCTATTCTATTCTATTCTATTCTATTCTATTCTATTCTATTCTATTCTATTCTATTCCATTCCATTCCATTCCAGTCTATTCTAAAAACTGTCCTCTTCCATCATCATCTTCATCTTCATCATCACCACCACCACCACCATTTGCTGATCTCTATCAACAACAATGATAAAGATCTGGAGGCTAAACTGAACAATAAATGGTTAAAGGAATGGGTATGTCTAGTCTAACAAAGAGAAGAACTTAGGGATGTTTTCCAGGACTTGAGGGGCTGTCCCAAAGAAGAGGGAGTCAAGCTATTCTCCATAGCACCTGAAGGCAGGACAAGAAGCAACGGATGGAAACCAATCAAGGAGAGAAGCAACCTGGAATTAAGGAGGAATTTACTGACTGTGGGGAAATTAATCAGTGGAACAACTTGCCTCCAGAAGTTGTGGATGCTCCAACACTGAAGGCTTTCAGAAAGAGAATGGACAAACATTTGTTGAGGATGGTATAGGGTTTCCTACTCAAGCAGAGAGTTGGACTAGAAGTCGTACAAGGTCCCTTCCAACTCTGTTATTCTCTATGTTCTAAAAAATCAGTTTTGCCCAATGGTAACCCTGCAGTATTAAACTCCACACTCTTATACCTGTGTGAGTTCCACAGCCTGTCACTCATCGTTTGTTCCAAATTTATGTTTAAACAGGAGTTTATGTTTAAGCAGCTTGGGTGTCAATCTGACTTCCTTCTCTCACTTCACTGAGCTCTAATGAAGTTATGCAATGAGAAGAGAAATTATATGGAACTCTCTGTTTATGACTGATTGGGTGAAAATGTTCAAAAATATACTTGGTGGGGGGAATATCTCCCAGCTCCCATTCAAATCGCAGTGGTTTGTTTGCCTTAACAGATCTGTGTATCTGGTGTTGTCAGGCTATGGCTGTCACAGCCTAGAAAGAAGGAGGGAAGGAAATGAAAAATAGGTTCAGAGATGCTTTTTAAATTTCAAATTTACATTTTAAAATATTTGATCTTGATGCAAGTCATGAGCCTGTACTCAACTTTGAAATGAGTGGGAAACATCAAACATCTCAGGGAAATACATTCTAGAAATAAAGTTAAATGTAGACCAAGAACATATTAACTCCACATAACTGGTTGGCCAAAACTGGTGGTACAATGTGTCTCTGTAGAGATTTAGTCACCCAAGTTGTGGTTGTTCCACTGCATATATCAACCGACACAATACATATGCACCCAGGGGTGGGATTCTACCAGTTTGCGCCTATTCGCTAGAACCAGTTGTTAACATTCTAAGCAGTTTGGAGAACTGGTTGTTAGAAGAAATTACTGGCCTAATCTTGTAAGGAAGGCAGGAAGGAAACATTCTGGTGTTGCTTGCAGAAACTGCGTCTCCGTTAACCCTTATTACATTCTTGGCAGGACTAGACTTCCTGTCTCTGGAACTTCTCTGGAGGTTTTTTCCCCTCTTTTGCTGGTACTTTGCTTGTGTGGAGAGACCATTCAAAGTTACAGTGGCACTGGAAAAAAGTGACGTATGACCATTTTTCACACTTATGACTGTTGCAGCATCCCTACAGTCATGAGAGGCCAGGTGAGGAGATGCGTGCCTCGATGTGAGTGATGTTGAGTTGGCCACAACCAGCCAATTAGATGACCACCAAGCCACGTCCACCCAGTCACATGACCACCAAGCCATGCCCACCACCTAAGCCACGCCCACATAACTGGTTCCATACATTGATCCATACATTGGAGAAACAAAACAATCACTTCACAAGCGCATGGCACAACACAGGAGAACCAACGCATCAGGACAAGATTCAGCAGTCCATCTGCATTTGAAAGATAGACGTCACTCTTTTGAAGACAGCAAAGTCCATATTCTGGACAGAGAGGACCACTGGTTTGAAAGAGTGGTCCAAAAGACCATCTAGGTCCAAATTGAAGAGCCCTTTTTCAACAGAGGAGTAGGGATACAACATCACCTACCTGCCTCCTGTCTACAACACAGTCCTTTCTGCAGTTCCAAACAGGTTCCACACCCTTTTGCACTATTCAGGTGATCCTGAGGGCAGAGGTAAACCACCAAGTGTCCTCAATGACTCTTGAAAAGCGTGCTCACCACCAAACAACTGCAAGGAATACAAAGTCTTCCATTCCCAACCATTCACTCAGAAGAGAAGAAGCTTTTTGGATGAGAAGCGAAATGTTTTCAAAGAGGAACAAAGCAAGTCTAGTTGCCTTTTTAAACAGCACCTTTGGGAAGATGGTAGCAGAGGTGGGTATTCAGCCAGTTCTGACCAGTTCTGGAGAACCGGTAGTGGAAATTTTGAGTAGTTTGGAGAACTGGCAAATACCACCTCTGACTGGCCCTGCCCCCATCTATTCTCCGCCTCCCGAGTCCCAGCTGATTGGCTGGGTCTTCTTTGGTTGCCCTGCACAGGAGAACAGAGCTGGAAAGCAGGTTAGTGTGGTGGGGAGGAAATGGGAATTTTGCAGTATCCTTCCCCTGCCACGCCCACCAAGAAGAACTAGTAGTAAAAAAATTTTATTCCCATCCCTGGATGGTAGGATACATTCACACCAATGTTTGCATTATCTCTAAGAGGGATTAGAATGTGGTTAGTTTAGCTTATAGAATAATCAACATGCCAAATATTGTCCCGCTGAGATTAATTCAACCAATAGGATTGAGGGTCAACAATTCCTTCTTTGTCGTCTCTTAGATGTTCCTCTCTTTGTGTTTGCAGTGGCTGCTTCTTGGATTATCTATCTCCTTGCCATTGCTTGCCCTGTTTACAGGATCAGGGGGAAAAAAGGCTGTTTATTCTGCAGCTTTGGTCTTGATGCCTGTGCTGATAAGAGCACCGACATGTTCAGCAGGAAGCAGTTATATACTCTTAGGCTCTGGCCTAATGTAAATTTTAAAATAATTGTCTTCCCCTTCAAAAAACCCATCTATCTAACCATCTATCCATTTGTTTTCCCTCCGCTGTGTAATGAGATTCGCCGGACGATGCATCCAGGTTCAGTAGAGTAGAAACAGAAACTATACGCCACTGATTTTCTACTTGAAGGAGAACAAAACGCTTCCTCGAACATTCAGGTTGATTTGCCACTAAAATAATACAGTTTCTTTGACACTTGACTTCTCCTCTAGAAGGAGATTGAATCAGGCAGGGCCGAAAGGATGGCGGTGGGTTGAGAACGCTGATGGCTAATTTAGAGGGTCGCGATTCTGCGGGACGAAGTCAATTCACCATCTCAGCGATGTGGTTCCTGGCCAGTAATGACATTGTTTCAATTTCACAGGTAGCGTTGAAAACTTCTTCCAGATTACATTACCGATTGGTTGACTTTATCTCGGCTTGTCGGCTTTAATTACGGGAAAATCTAAAGGCATTATTAATATGATTCATACACAAACACAAACCATTTGGAACGGACAGAGGGAAATTAATATGTAAAGAAATGCATTTGAATGCAATTCCTCCGGTGCTGGAGATAGGCGAAAGGATTGCTAATTTCCAACTGCAACCTCTGAGTAACATCGGGGTTTGTTTTGCTACAGAAAGGAGGGGAAAAAACCCCCAAGTCTAAGCAGAAATGGCAGCTCTGGAAATTGTGCTCTATAAATTATGCTGATAAAGAAAGAAAACACCACTGGGCTTTCTCCCTCTCCCTCTCCCTCTCTCCCTCCATCTCCCCTCTCTGTCTCTCCCTTTCTCTCTCTGTCTCTCTCCCTCTCTCTCTCTTCTTTTCTCCCTCTCCCTCCTTCTCCCTCCCTCCCTCTCCCCTCTCTGTCTCTCCCTTTCTCTCCCTCTCTCTCTTTCTCTTCCTCTCCCTCCCTCCCTCTCCCTCCCTCCCTCCCCCCCTCTCTCTCTGTGTCTCTGTCTCTCTCTGTCTCTTTCTTTCTCTCTCTCTGTCTGTCTCTCTCCCACCAGCATTCACAGGGCTGGAATATAAAATGGGATGGTTATAAATGAAAGTATTCAGCATAGAAGGCACCAGATTGGATTAGTTGCAGGTAGCTCCTTCTTGCTTTCAAGAGACCATATCATAGAATTAAAATGAAATGCATTTGACCATCTCAGTTGAAGTAATACGGTTCTTGCTGGAAATCTCAAACCACAGAAGTAACTGTTGGTTGAGCTCTGAGGTCTTTGTGGTCAGTTTCCTTTGATCAAGCAGGTGGGTTGGTTATCCTGGAGAGAGAGAGAGAAAGAGAAAGAGAGAGAGAGAGAGACTGATGGCTTCCATAACTCAAGAATTGGCCATGGACCACCAAGAGGTCTACTGTATATTTCAAATAGTGATTTACTGGTGAACCAGTCTATGGAGATGCTCGGTCATCCAGGTCATGGTTTTCCCAAAGGTGGTTTCTCAAAAAGAAACTGGACTTTCTTTGTTTTTCCTTGATGACATTTCGCTTCTCATCCAAGAAGCTTCTTCATTTGTGGCTGAACAAAAGAAGCTTCTCGGATGAGAAGTGAAACATCTTCAAAGAAAAACAAAGAAAGTCCAGTTGCCCTTTGAAAAAGCACCTTTGGTTAACCAGTTGTTGTTAGGCTTATCCAGTTGCAATCTGACCTGTTAGACCACATCCACCATCTGGCCTGAACATTCTGCAAATGGTGTTGTTCAAAGGCTGATTGTTGTTGGGTATTTTTACTAACTATGAAATAACCTGGTTCATCTCTGGCTATGACTGATCTGTAGCCTATTAATTTACATCAAGGGTCTTCAGACTTGGCAAGAATTCCTGAGCTAACATGACTGGAGGAGGAATTCTAGGAGTTGAACTCCACAAGTCTTAAAAGCTCTCAAATTTGAAGGCCCCTGGTTTACATTCTAGCAACCAGCCACACTGGCACAGAAAAATGCTGGACATTATGGAGACTGAATCTCCAGATGAGGAGGAGGAGAAGGAGGAGAATTGCCTCTGGCACCATCTCAGCTTGATGTCAAGCCAGCAACTGGCTTCACCAGACCTGAGGAAGATTAGATGTTTCCTCCATCCTGCTTTGGAGAACATCAACAGGTGAAGATGTAATATCAAAAGAGAAAAGCCTGGAGTGCTTACTAAGTCAGGAGACACCTGTTGGCAGGACTGTCCAAGAATAACTTGATGAAGGAGGTCATCTCTGAGAAGACCCCTCTGTGCTTGAGTGGAGTCAGAGGTGGTCCGTATGTAGACAGCACCTTGGACATGGCCAAAGAATTGGGACAAGTCGGTAGGTTTTTGTGATGTCCTATTCATAAAAATCGTACCTAAAATAGGATTGTTGATTGATTGGTGTTGTTTTGGATTTCTCCTCATGTCTGCTTCTTTTGATGTTGACTTCCTGGTAGGTCTGCTTGGGTATAGAAACACCGATTGGATTTATAACTTCAAAACAAAACCAACAGATTTACTACCAACCTAACACAAATAAAAATTGGGTTTTTGAGATCATGACAAACACTGTCTCTTAGCCCAATGTTCTTCACAGCATTGATGGGAAGGAAGGAAGGAGGGAGGGAGGGAGGGAGGGAAGGAAGGAAGGAAGGGTATGAGCTCCTAGAAAAAAAATGAGGGTTATCAATCTAATAAATGTATATAGAATAAATATAAGATAAGATCACCTTTATGGTCATTTTTCCTGTATACACAATGGCACACAATGAAATTCTGATGCTCTCCAGCCACCCAATAATGTCAACATCTCAAGAATAATAATAATAATAATAATAATAATAATAATAATAATAATAATAATAATAATAATAATAATAATACATATTTCTACAGTGGCTCTATTTTGAATTTGGAACTCCTTAAAATATAGACCTTTTTACTAAGCGAGTCCCCAGATGCGAGTTTTTCTGCATAATTTTCGAATGTACGTATTATTATTGCTTCTGTCAGAACCTTCAGTTTTTTAATAGATATAAATTGTTTGCATAGTGGAAAAAAATGTATGAAAAAATGCACCCGAAGAGACACGGATTTTTATGAACATTGCTAGCCAAGAGTGAATGGTAGCATCAGATATTTTTCATTGCTGCTCTATAAATCAAGGCCACTTGAGTATACCCAGATAGTGGTAACTGCTTCCTTCACTTTCTCTACTGTTATAGGCATATTCTGAGTTCCTTGATTTTTTTTTTTTATTGATTGATTGATTTTGCAAGCATGTCAGAAACACTAAGGCGCTTCTGGGTTGAAAGGATTAGCTGGTGACATTACCATTGCCTGGGGATGCCCAGTTGGTGGTACTTTTCATCTGCCCAGCAGGAACTGGAGTGAAGGACAAGAACTCAACCCTTCCCCCATGGCAGCTCTCAAACGTTGGATTGCTTACCTCTTGCCCAGCATTCCAGCCACTCAACCCACTGTGCTTTAGTTCCTTGAGGAAAGAATGAGATAAAAAAAATAAGATAAAAAGTCGTTTCTATTTCTTCTTATTTTGTGCGTGAGCATATATTTAAAGAAGCAAAGCCAAGACATTACTGGTTGGATTCAAATTTTTTTACTAGTGGTTCTGTGGGCATGGCTTGGTGGGCATGACGTGGCTTGGTGGGTGTGGCAGGGGAAGGATACTGCAAAATCCCCATTCCCTCCCCACCCCACTAACCTGCTTTCCAGCTCCGTTCTCCTGTGCAGGGCAACCAAAGAAGACCCAGACAATTAGCTGGGACTTAGGAAGCGGAGAATAGGTGGGGGAGGCGGGACCAGTCAGAGGTGGTATTGACCGGTTCTCCGAACTACTCAACATTTCTGCTACCGGTTCTCCAAACTGGTCAGAACATGCTGAATACCACCTCTGATATAATCAGTTGCTCAGTGCATGCTGCTACTACTACTAAATGAAAATTTTAACTTACACGTTCTCATCTTTTCAAATTTGCCAAACATCCAAGTTCCTGCTTTTCCTAATTAATGCCATCTATTAGTGAATACCACACCTCTTCAAACTTTATTAATTCGGTTATTACACTCATTGATTTATTTTAACTTGTAAGCCGCCCAAAGTCCCCTCGTAGGGGATTGGGGTGGCATAAAAATTTAATCAATAATATATATATACACACACATAAATAAAATAATTTCACTTTTTCCTACAATGCAGTTGGCACATCTGGAGCAGCTACAGATGTACTGGATATACATACTTCAGTGAAAAGAAACTTTCTAATCCAGCATTAGAGGCAACCTCTGTCTTTTTAAAAGGAATCTCTACAATGATATTGGGTCAGTATTTTGTGATGAGATCCCAACAAATGAAAAAAACAAAAAAAACCCGAATGCATGATCCCATGCAAATGACTTCCATAATCGGGTGCCATTCTCCCATGAGCTGTTCAGAGCATCCAGTAGTGGGAGGGGCTTCAGTCTCTGCATGTCCAGGCTGGGCTTAATTTGTGGAATGCTCCTCCTCCTCCACGGGACTCCTCCCCAGCATTCCCCAGTTTTGGCTCAGCCTCATTGTGGATAGGCAGTGTTTTTTATTCTTCCTTGGCCGAAACAGGAATATTACTCAGCAGGTTTGTATATAGTCCAGTTTGTTTTTTTTCAGGCTTTCAGACTCCAAATCACATTACGATCTCCCGACGTTAGCTCTCTCCATCTGGTCGTCGGAGATCGTTTGCATTTTTGGGCAGCGCTGTTTCGTGCCCTGAAGCGGCGGGCAGTTTCGGCATTTCTCTGAGCCCTCCCCCATCTGCTTGTTCTACCCCCTTCCATTGTGATTCCCCCATTGCCTTTCTCTACATTGGCAGAGAAGAGCAACCAAGATAATTAAGGAACTGGAGGCTAAAATATACGAAGAACAGTTGCAAGAACTGGATATGCCTCGTCTTATGAAAAGAAGATTTAGGGGTGACACGATAGCAAAGTTCCAATCTCTCCGGGGCTGCCCCAAAGAAGAGGGAGTCAATCTATTCTCCAAAGCACCTGAAGGCAGGACAAGAAACAATGGGTGGAAACTAATCAAGGAGAGAAGCAACCTGGAATTAAGGAGAAATTTCCTGAGAGTTAGAATAATTAATCAGTGGAACAACTTGCCTCCAGAAGTTGTAAATGTTCCAACACTGGAAGTTTTTAAGAGATTGGATAATCTTTTGCCTGAAACAAATGCAGAGAGCTAGACTAAAAGACCTCCAAGGTCCCTTCCAACTCTTATTATTCTGTTTTTCTATTTTCTATTCGTGTACTTACATATGTCATTGCAAACTGTCCAAAATCACTTAAGCTGAGATAGGGCAGCATAGTAGAAATTTAATAAATAAAATAAAGCAAATAAGAGATAAACATTGGGCCGAATGTTTAATGTTTCAACCCCTCTGGTCCAGAAGTTAATTTAGATGTAGATTTTTTATATATATACATACACACACACAGTAATTCTTCTAGATCTTCTCCACTTTCCTTTATTTTGATGAGTTGACCCGAAGGTCTTAATAAAAGCCCATTAGGTTGCAGTTGAAAATGGATTCTATTGCTTTCGACACATCCCATTTAGTACTTGGGTAAATGTACTTCTGTACATTTGGTACTTTACTTTGATGATACGACACTGAGGTTTGGGTTTTTTAAAAAAAGGTTTAATTGGTGCTACTGTTTTCTGCACCCCATTTTTCCCCCTCTTGCTCACTTGATTGTTCACTTTAGGTAAACAAGGACACAACAAGGAAAAGCAGAACAAGCAAACTCAAAGTCTCCTTTTGTTTGGACCAAATTACTTTTTGAGATCCTTATAACAGAATAACAGAGTTAGAGGAAGTTTTTTAAGTGGAGGGTTGTTGTTTTTTTCAAACTTAACAACTTTAAGAGCTGTGGACTTCAAAGGCCAGGCTGGGAATTCATATGTCTTGAAGCCAGAAACAGAGAATAACAGAGTTGGAAGGGACCTTGGAGGTCTTCTAGTCCAACCCCCTTCTCAATCAGGAGATCCTATTCCATTTCAGACAAATAGCCATCCAATCTCTTCTTAAAAACCTCCAGGGATGGAGCATTCGCAACTTCTGGAGGCAAGTTGTTCCACAGGTTAATTGTTCTAACTGTCAGGAAATTCCTCCTGAGTTCTAGGTTGCTCCTCTCCTTGATCAGCTTCCTTCTAAATCAATCCCAAAGAATTAACATATCATGAAAGTTGTGGTGTGCTTCATAAAATTATCAGGTGAGTAATTTAGATAAAGAATGCAGTGGGGCTTCCACAGACGGCAATGAGCAAAGCATTTAGAAGTTTTTTTTCTTTGTCTGTCTTTTGCTTTCTATTTCTTTTTAAAAAAATGTGTGTGTTGAAAGCACCTCTGGAGAGCCAGATCTCATTTGCATTCGGATTTTTATCTGTCACTATTAAATTAATGTAAAAATTTAGCTTGGTGCGTTCAGTCCCGTACTTCATCCCAAGTCAATCCCTCTCTTTAGGTTTTATTTTATTTTATTTTATTTTTAGTTTAACTTTCATACAAATACAAATGAGCAGAAGAGGGAAGGGAAATGGATTTCTCTGTCTACTTATCAATGAAATGGAAATCAACGATGTTCTCGGCCCTTTTTAAATTAAAGCCTGCTTATGGCAAAAATGATGAAGAAATGTCACGGACAGCTTCCTTGAAATTAAAAGCTTTGCTGGCTCAGGGAAAACAGCCCTGTGTCAGCAGAGGACTGAACTTCATTGTCTTCAGGTAGAAAGCACACTCGACTTAACTTGATTGCCTTAAGAGCCGTGGCTCTTTCCTATTTGCATAGGCAAGAAGATGTCTCGGGGAGAAAGATTTAAATTCAGTGCCGTGGAAGGACGCCTGCATCTGGAGCTTCAAAGTGGCACGGGAGAAGTCAGAGAAGGCCACAGACCAGAGCTGCATCTCATTTTAGCTCAGAGAGGCTTCTGCAGACCCGTCCATCTCCAGATGTGGTCCCATGCCACAAGTGTGCTCCTAGGAAACAACAGCTTTCCAAAGTGAGATTTTAGTTGAGGGAGAGTAGCGGCCCCCTTTTTTCTCTCCTCCCTCTCTCCCTCTCCATCACTCTATCTCTATCTCTATCTATCTTTATCTATCTATCTATCTATCTATCTACCTACCTATCTATCTATCTATCTATCTATCTACCTACCTACCTACTACCTACTTACCTTTATCTATAAATCATCACTTATCATCTATTTATCTTTCTCTCTTTCATCCCTCTACCTCTCTGTCTACTGCTCTGTCTGTCTACCATCTATCTATCTATCTATCTATCTATCTATCTCTATCTATCTATCTATCTATCTATCTATCTATCTATCTATCTCTATCTATCTCTATCTATCTATCATCTATCTATCCTTCTAGCATCATCCATCCAAGAAACAATGGATGGACACGAATCAAGGAGAGAAGCAACCTAGAACTAAGGAGGAATTTCCTGACAATTAGAACAATTAATCAACGGAACAACTTGTCTCCAGAAGTTGCGAGTGCTCCAACACTGGAGGTTTTCAAGAAGAGATTGGACAACCCATTTGTCTGGAATGTTATAGGGTTTCCTGTTTGAGCAGGGACTGGACTAGAAGACCTCCAAGGTCCCTATGAACTCCGTTCTTCTGTTCAGTTGAAAACAAAGAATTGAAGGCCATTTGCTGAAGCGTGAATCCATAAATATAACCAGTTGTTCCCTTCTCCCTTCTTTCCTTCCAAAATGCATTTAGTGTAAAGCACTAATAGACTTTGGAGAGCCATACTGAAATTGTCAGCGTTCAAACAAGGCGATTCCCTCCAGATTGAAAGCGCCACGATAAGGGAGCCAAAGAGAAACCCTGAACCGAAAATGAGGCAAGCTGCCACAAACATTTGTTAGATAGCGGAGCAGGCTTGGTGGTGGGGTGGGCGAGAGAAAGCGGGTTATTAAGGAGGAAAGGCAATAGACACACTCCAATAGTGATTGAATTGTCAATATCAAGGGAACCACCATTCCACACTTGTGTTTGGAGGTGGGGGTGGAAATGAATTAGCAGAATGAAGAAAATGCGGTCAGGTGGCAGCAAAATAACTGAACCCATTAGAAAAACCACAAACTCAGTGAGCTGAACACACAGCAGGAGGCTTGTATTAATCTTAATGTCAGATCGCTGTAAAACAGGGTATGTGTTTCATTGCCCCCAAGCCAAACTGAAATCACAAGACATGAAAAGCCAAGTAGGTGTTCGTACTCTCAACGAAACCCCACTCCCCCAAGGGATGGAGATTATTCCCAGGGTAGCAATTTTGCTGTGGTTTCTTAGACATTGAACTAAGTTTCTTTCCATCCTAGGATTCTTTTAATTGTTGGCGTAGTGGTAGAAATCCTTCATGGAGTGACATTGTTTTTGAGTTCCCTATTGAAAGAGCCACAGAAGCATGTCACCACAGGGAGTCCTGAAATAGTAGAAAAATGCCTCTTTATACGTGGGTAGGAGTTATTGGTTTTTGTTTTTCACAGATTTTGCTTTTCAGCACAATGAGACAACATATTTTTGTCCAGCAGTGGAGTGAGAATTAGAATAGAATAGAATAACAGAGTTGGAAGGGGCCTTGGAGGTCTTCTAGTCCAACCCCTGCCTAGGCAGGAAACCCTACACCACTTCAGACAAATGGTTGTCCAATCTCTTCTTAAAAACTTCCAGTGTTGAAGCATTCACAACTTCTGGAGGCAAATTGTTCCACTGATTCATTGTTCTGTCAGGAAATTTCTCCTAAGTTCTAGGTTGCTTCTCTCCTTGATTAGCTTCCATCCATTGCTTCTCGTCCTGCTTTGGAGAATAGCTTGACTCCCTCTTCTTTGGGGCAGCCGCTGAGATATTGGAAGACTGCTATCCTGTCTCCCCTAGTCCTTCTTTTCATCAAAGTAGACATGCCCAGTTCCTGCAACCGTTCTTCATATGTTTTAGCCTCTGGTCCCCTAATCATCTTTGCTCTTCTCTGCACTCTTTCTAAAGTCTCAACATCTTTTGCTAGCATCTGCCCATGTTGACTTTTGCCCACAAGCAAAAGCAAGAATCTTGATATTGACTGGTTATTCCGTCCATGTAAATATGCCCTTCTCATCATGAACTAAAATGAGTTGAAGTCCTAAAGACTTCTTGGAGAGTCTCCCTCAAGGAGAATTTGCACATTTTTCACCACAGAACAGAAAGAACATCCTCTTGAGCTTCACTCCAGAGGGTAGAGGACAGAAAGGCTTGGAGGAACGTTGTCCATGGGGTCGCGATGGGTCAGACACAACTTCACAACTAACAACAACAAAAAGTTGAAACATGGAAGTTAACTTTCTTGTTAGTAGCTCCTTAGAAGGTGCCTCCTAAAGTCTGGTGTGCCTCCATCCCAATCATGTTTTTGTGGATGTGAGGTGGTCTCCCAGGAACTAACAGTGCTACATGGAGTTACTTCTGAGTAGTTTATCTTACTCCTCCTCAACTATTGACAGAAATCTTCCCAAACTAAAGCAACTGTTCACATCACTGAAGAGATACTCTGAGGACTTCTAGGGAGGAGCTTTCTTAACTCTCTTCCTCTCCACCAAACTATCTCAACTTTGTTGTCTCTTGGTCCTCTGTAGTGCAGCCCCTCCCTCCCTCCTGGGAATCCAGACTACGTTCCACCACAGAGGCTGATTGCCTGAAAGGAAGGGTTGCTTCTGATTTTAAGCACATCCTTGATCTGGCTTGTATATGTGTTCTATGAAGCACTAAGTGCAGCTTAGGTTCCAATGTTCCAATTAGAACTTAACTGACCTTGCCAATTACCTGACCTTCAGCATGGCATATGGGTCTGGTAGGGCGTCCAGTTTGGAAGTCCTCCAAAGAAGAAGGAGGGTAGGAAACTTTGGGGTTGATTGATTTTCTGCTTGTTTGCTTTAACGACGATGAGGGGTGCTTAATCTTTCTGTGTGCTCCACCTATCCATGCCATTGTGGATGCAATTCTGAGCTAAACCAAATGATAAAATGGTAATAATTATCTGTCATTTCCTCTAAGCACTGAAGGGGCCACATTGTTCTCCAGTTTATTATTTGAAGCCTGATGTTACTAAAGATATTCCATTTTCAATCCAGCTGGGAAGCTCGTGAGAAGAGAGAAATTGAGTCTGGCTTTTTTCTACTACCACAGCAATTAATGCCAAGCAGGATGAGAATCATCTGTGGGACGCACTAGATTGTGCGATATCTGTACAGCAGATCCCCAAGGGTGCTCTGCTACAATAATATCTTTTTTTCTAGCCCAGTCTGATAACCCAGAAGATTTTTTTTTTTTTGTAGCTAGATAATCAAATGACAAGATTTTTTTGATGCAGAATTTCTGCCTCGCCTATCCTGAATGCACCATTGTATAATTTCACATTTGTCTCTAAAGATTGGGAGTTTATTATATTGTTATCTGAGTGTGTGAAATTGTCAGTCCCTAGTGTGGAAAAGAAATGGAACAATTGCACGAAGAAATAAATGGGGATTTGATTCTTTCTCTCTCTATATATATATATTTAAAAGGGGAATCATTTATCCATCTAGATATGTTTTAGGAATCTGCGCTTTGCAAATTCTAATGCCAGCTGATCTGATGGGTTGAACTGTGCACATGAGACCAAAAGTGTTTTTTTTTTCAGTTTTCCCAGTGCTCTCAAGGACATTCATACAGGTTAGTTGCCAATTTCATGATGAGCCACATTACTCTTCTCAGAACCTCTTCCAATCCTTGTGAATCCTTCTTGACATTTGGTGCCTGGAACTAAGCAATAATGCTCAGAGGTAGAAGTGTGATGGCAACGATCATGAAAATGTTTCAGAACTTCATGAAAATATTCCTTGCTTTGATCTGTAAACTATGCCTCTAACAATAGCATCTGAAAAAACATTTTCCCTGTTGGCAGCCATGTTGCCTTGTTGAGGAAGTTCAGAGAAGACACACAGTTCAACCCTGAGTTACAAATATTTTCTTCTATCGAGATTCCATTTCCCATTACTGGTTCTAGAAGGGAGAAGAGTTTGTGAGAAGGAGGAGGAAGAGGAAGAGGAAGAGGAGGAGGAGGACTGTGGAGTCCTTGGTGCTTTCTGAGCTTGATGGTTTTCTTGCTGACGTTTCATTACCCAATTAGGGAATATCATCAGTTCTAGCACTGATTCATAGTTGTCAATTACAATTCTAAGATGCATTGAGGGAAATCTTCGAGGTTGGGGATTTTCACCTTGAAAACGGATAGAGAATGGTCCTCTGTACTATAAAACACAGAGCTACAGATCCAAAATGCACAGGATTAAAAATGCCAGAGCTTTATCAGCAGAGATTTATCAGCAAACACGGATCCCTTAAAATCTCAAAAAAAAAAAAAAAGGAAAGAAAAGGGGTCCCAGGGAAAACTCTTCCTCATTTTCAAGAAGTTTGAAAAACTAATTACGAAAGCAGATTACACCCAAAACAAAAGCCCTCCCTGCCAGAGTCCCATTTTTACAAGACAAATATCTTTCAAAATGTTTGGGAGAAAATATAAATATCTAATCTGGCTGACGACTGAGGTATAGCCACGAGGTGGAAGGGAGGCGGTGATGGTGGTGGAAGGGGAAACAATCAGCTTACATTTCAAGGATGCTAAACCTGAGCAGGAATTCAGAAGAGGGATGTGAGCGGAATTAATGAGAAAACTCTTGATTGGTTGCAGAATTCTCCAGCTCTTAAGGAATGCTGAGTGGGCCGATAAACAAAAGATTGAACAGCGCAGGAGAGAACGGAGAGGCAAGGCAAAAACTGCGTTTCCCAGCCTGATTCGAGATGCAAAACAAATCCTCCCAAATGGAAAATGCAGTCAGAAGCCAAAACACAAAATGGATTTATAGAAAGGATTGTCCCTCTTGGTGGGATGAAGGAAATCTTCCATGTAATTCATCTCAAATCCATCTTTCAGATCCACTTGGATTGAGCAAGGGGTGAAGAGGCCAGGGATGTCTTCTTCCTAACAACTTTTTTTTAAAATCTCCTCTATCCTTTTTTTTTAAAAAAAAACCACAAATGAACCAGTGGTGGGATTCAAATGTTTTTACTACTGGTTGTGTAGGTGTGGTGTGGTGGGTGTGGCTTGGTGGCGTGGCAGGGGAACAATACTGTAAAATCTCCATTCCCACCACACTCCTGGGGGAAAGTTACTGCAAAATCCCCATTCCCTCCCCACCCCACTAACCTGCTTTCCAGCTCCATTCTCCTGTGCAGGGTAACCAAAGAAGACTCAGCCAATCAGCTAGGACCCGATGGGAGGCAGAGAAGAGACGGGGTTGGCAGGGCCAGTCAGAGGTGGGATTGGCCGGTTCTCCAAAATACTCAAAATTTCTGCTACCGGTTCTCCAGAACCAGTCAGAACATGCTGAATACCACCTCTGCTGTGGACCATCTAGAGATGTTCACCCTGTCTTCATCAAAGCGGGAAGGCACTTTCGGAGTTGCAAGATTCTGTTCCTGTAACCTTATAGTAAAGGTAGTTTTCATACTCATGATTTAGGTGTTGGAGTCTGCCTTGTAGAGCTCACATCAATCTTGCATTTCCAAAATGCCCTTCTTCTTGCTTTTATCCTAAAGGAATCTTTGAAGACTTGGTCTACCAAATGTCTCACGAGGCCTCTGGAGTTAAAGAAAATGTGGAGTTTAAATACCACCTGTGGCCCACAAATAATTATTTCCTCCTTAAGGAAAAAAAAAAAATCTATATGGATTGCTCACTTTCAAGCTAAGCCATGCATGCCTCAGAATGTTAGAACTTGCTCCAGTTCTTCTCTCCAAATTACTGAAAATATCTTAAGCATTTAAGCTGTTAATTCAACTGAGCTAATAATTTACCATTAATCACATTCCGGGCAAGAAATTAAGTGCCGTTTTGAAGTTTAAAAAGCTGAACTGAATATGCATCGCTATCTAGAGTGATTCCTACTAAATACTGAAAAAAGTGGGAGTTGGGAATTTAGATAGTAAGAAAAACCAAGTGTGTGATACTTTCTCTCCCCCGCCCCCCCCCCATCCAAGTGATGAAAGAAAGGAAAAAAGAAACAGTAGTATGGATAATTGCTTTTTTTTTTTAAGTGCAAACAATGGTTTTGCTTGGATGATTTCAATGTTCTCTAATCATCATCTTATTTTAATGACCCCTTCATCCCTTGCAGGGTGGAGTCTGGGCAACTGAATGGAGATGAGTGTTTACTGGCCGGATGCCCTTCTTGTTTCCAATGTGGAGGTTTTTTTTTTTTCCCAGCAGTTATATTCTCATTGTGCCCAGAGACAGCAATATCTGCCTGTACCTGGGATCGAATTCACAGCCTCCTGATTGTGAGGCAAGAATTCCACCTCTAGGCCATCGCACCACTAAGTGTTGTCCTAATGACCATGGTTTTAAAAAAGGTCACATGATGGCTTGCTGGACAACCATTACAGCTTTCAACTGTAATGGGCAGACTCCGTAACAGTTGTAAACACACCTACAGAGAAGCAAGATCTAGACTAGAACTGTCTCTGTTTGTCTCCGTGCAGATTCTTGACAGACCTTTCCAACCAAAACAAAAGGAACTCAGTCATGAGCTTGTCTTTCCAATCCATGTAGGGCCTCAACAAATAGAAAATCAAGTTCGCTTTTCAGGTATATTTGCTATTATTGCTCGTTTGCTTAATCCTCCTCCTCTCTATTGCCTTTCATGAAGCAAATAGCTCTACAGCTTTCTCAGACTTTAAACCACAATCAGGAAAAACTAGCAGTTAAACACCATTGTGCAATTGTCGAAACTGTACAATCTATTTGGCATTAAGGCTGTTTCTCCACTATTTGTGCTGATTATTTCAGCTAGGGGAGGAAAAAAAAAAGGAGTTGCCATGGTAGTGGGTGCCTGCTCGCCACTCTAAGATGTTGGAAAATGTCAACAAAATGAATAGGCAAGTTGAAATCATCTCGATGAGATGATGATACTCCAGAGACAGAATGAATCTTCTTATTTAGGTGACGATGAGAGAGCCATGAGGTTCTTCTCCCCTCCAAACCTCATCAGGCATGTGCAAAAAACAAAAACAAAACCCTTTTGTTGTTCTAATAGAAGAGAATATTTGTGGCTCAGGGTTGAAGTGCAGAGATGTTGGTGCTCTGTGAGCTTGGTTGTCTTCCTGCAGATGTTTTATGACCCAATTAGCAACCTAGTTGGGTCATGAAACGTCTGCAAGAAAACCACCAAGCTCAAAGAGCACCAAGGACTTTACTTTTCTGGTGATTGGACTTATTTGAGGAAACTTCAAATCAAGGAAGACCTTCATGTTTAAAAATAAGGTAGTCGTGTTCTTTCATGGAGCTGCTTTAAAAGGGTGATTTGTGAAAAATTTCAACTGAACGAAGATTTGCAACAACCCTAAACTTTAACCACAGAAATAATTTCTTCTCTGCTCACTCAAGAAGTCACTTCATATATATATTTGAACTATATATTCGGGTGTTTTCCCCTGTAAGATTGAGAGCATCTTGGTAACGTTTCAACAAGGTCCCATATATACACTATTACAGAAGCCTGATGATGGCAGATGAGATTCTGCCAAAACGTTGCTACACCTTTAAAAGCACAACTATAATGACGTGGGAAAATACCCGAACAAAGCTGAATACAACACACACACACACACACACACACATTTCAAATTCCAGAAGACTACTGTGCTACTTTTGTAACTTCCTGGGAGCTAAAAACCAGAGTTTTAGGGAAATAGTATACTGTAAATCCACTCTCTATCTGTCAGGATTAGTGAAGCATTATTCTAGTTCACCTTTATTTTAACAGATTTATTTAAAGAGAAAACCAGAACAAATCAGCTCACTTCCTTTAATAGCCGTAGCTCTTCTATGTAATATCCCTTAACATGCGCACTTATTCATATGCTATTCTCAAATGCTCATTTTTAATATAAATATCTTCAATGAATGCTGATTTTAATATTCATTTGCTGAATAAATCATTTTTCTTTTATAAGGGGAAGGAAGTTTGAAGGTATTTTTTAATTGCAAAGCGAGTTTTTGTATAGCTCATACGTCTGAGTTTGTTATTACTGTTGGGTCTTTAAGTTATCCAAAGTAGATTTTTTCTATATTTTTACCAGTCACCTTTGTACTTTGTATGTTACTCTGAAGGATACTGGCAGGGACCAACAGATTCACATCACTTAAGGTATACTCTTGAAAGACCAACAGAAAGTAATCAACTACTTTTTACAGCTCAATAAATAAGAGTAGTTGGAAATTCTAGAGAATAGTGAGGACTTGTAGATCCCACAGAACCCTAACCTATTTTTCAAATATAGCACATTTCCCCAAGTGACAAAATGATCTTCAATTCACCAAACCAATCCATCTGGATTTCAAAGAAGATTCTCAGCCACCCAGGTACAGTTCTCTGAAGGTTGAGCCATTGCAACTGGAATAATAATGGTTGTTAGTTTGAGATGTTTCGCTACTCATCCAAGCAGCTTCAACCATTTTGAAACTTTAGTTCTTCAGTGATCAAGAAAGCTAAAGATTTGGCCAACGAAAGACAATTCCTATGGTCCTCCTTGTCAATATAAGATCTACGATGTCAAAGTCTTGAATTGATTTTCTTTCATTCTCATCACTCTTAACGAAGTAGCTTGGTCTGTTGAGAATTAGGGAGGTTCATTTGTTCTACAGGACTTCGCGTCAAGATGGGATATCAGGGGTTCCTTAGCTCCAGTGATTTTTAATCCATGGAGTAGAAAGATGAAATGCAAGGCTGAGACTCCATACATCCCCTCTGGAACATAGGGATGAAATTAATGTTAATTTGGCTTTAAAGGGAACAATTGCATTTTACATGCAAACACATTGTAATAAAATGGAACTCAAGATAATTTACAAGATTTATTCAGCCATATAATCACACGGCAAAAAGCAAAGCGCTGTTTTCGATAACCAAATAATTGGATTTAGCAGAAGTTGAAACAATAGGTTAGGCTTTGTGAATTGTCTGCTCCTGCCACTCCACATATCCACTAGTGAAATATGAGTTTCCCAGAGGTGAATGCAGGAAATTTTTAACCTCACAACTAAGTCAACTACCCAACAATCATAGCCAAAGACCTTGACAAAAAAGGAAGAACTCAGCCATGCCAAAACTCTAGCTTAAAATATATAAGATTAATTTTATCATCCAGACCTTGTTTAAGACTCCAGCAATAAGTGAACCACAGACCGATTACAGCTGATAGGAAAATTACTTTTGCACAAGCTCCGTAGAGTTCTCACACTTATTAGACCTCAGTGGAGAAAGAGAGAGATATGCCTTAAGCTCCTTCATGGCTTTATGCCAAAACGTGGCAGACAGTGCTGGTGTGAACAAGCTTCTGGCTGTGCAACCATTCACTTTTGAATTTGGTGTTTGACAATGACCCACCCACATGATTAAGGCTAAGGTGACAGGAGAGAGAGAGAGAGAGAAAGAACTGGCTTTGATTGTGCAAATCTTTGAGGTGCAGCATCTCTGCAAGAAGTAATTTAATGAGACATAATGTTTGCTTCTGTGGATATATATTTCATGGAACGTTTATTTATTTATTTACTGCCTTATTGCACAGAAAAGGAACAACAAACATGGCTTGGAAGGGGAATTTAATTTAGTAACACCAAGAACCCATTTAACTCTATTTTCATAAACAATCTTTGTTGTTCTGGATACCAAAATCTTCTGGCTTTTACGTTGACAATTTCTCCATCAATTTGACAATCCTCAATTCCGTTCCTCCATCTATTTTCCTAAGTCAAAAAAGGAAAAGCTTCTTTTGAAATTCAGTAGTTGGAAAGGATGATTTTGCCTTTATTTCATGATGAAGTGATAAACAGGTGGGTGTACACATCTTCTTGTCTTTCACTGCAAATTATTTCTCTGGCCCCAAGAGAAGTAATTTTTCTCACAGAGCTTTTTTATTTTTTCAGTAATGAAATTCTTGTCACTGCTAAGGAAAATTTCTGTCTTGGAGAAATTCTGGGAGAATTCTTTCCTTTTCAATAGACATTTGGAGAATCCTTTCCCCCGATTCAACTGTACTCCAGTTAGGTAGAAATTTACCAAGATTACTTATTCCTAGTTATGCAAGGGACATACAGTTAACCATTTATCAAAGCAAAGATGTAAATAGCCCAACCTTCATCTTTCAGCAATGACCAGCTGTGGAATGAAGACAATAGTGCATACACATCTGTTGTTTTCCATCAAAAAGTCAGCCTCTAAATCTAGCAGTTAGATTTAGAGAAGATCTAAAAGTCTTGTGTTCCATGAATCTCTTGTGATAAAATTCTCCTCTCTTCTCTTCTTCCTTCTTCTTCTCTCCTCTCCTCTTAAAAAAATGTAATCCCGGGGAAACAATAACAGATACTAAGCCTTGTTGACATAGCAGTAGTAGGGGATCATACCACCCATACTAGTCCATCAAAGGAAACTTCATGTGCCTATAAAAATCCCTCAGGTTCAGTTGGAAAAGCCGTGTGAGATAGCATGTATGTGTCAACCCATAAAGCATGCCTGTTTCTGAGTTGCCATAAGTGGGGACGGACGGACCAGAAGTACATTCCATGCTTATCTTACAAAGATTGTGGCTAGGCTACCAAATCTTCTGCCCTCAAAAATCCTTCATTGGAGAATCTGATGCATGACACCCCTAGGGGGGAGGGGGGGACAGGGTCACAGGTGACCATAAATCATGTGTGTCAGAGTTGGCTTCAACTGCAATAATGCTGACATGTTTCTCCTAATAAATCTTTTGGATTCTTTTGAAGTTTGGCTCGAGTCTCATGATTTAATTAGGGCAATTGCTGGAACCCTGACAGTATGTCTACAAGAGGCACAGGTTCTCTATAATCATTCTTTCATCCTCTCTAACAAAGGTCCTAGTTTTACTGTGGGATTAAGAATGCCCCCTAAACCATCTGATAAATGCCATTTGATCAAGGCAATCTCATTTATATAAAGGTATAGCTAATATCACCAGTGCCTTCATAATCTCACCAAGATGTTTTGGATAAATCCTAGACATCAGACACAGAGCTCTGTCTTTGATTCAGGAGCATTCAAGGGTGGAAGAGAGGAGAGAAAAATCCCCAAAGCCAAGATGGCAG